>NC_058043.1:22199666-22499666 GCF_020085105.1 Siniperca chuatsi | reverse complement strand
CTTTGTGGCCTAATTATGTCTAGACAGAGTGAATTCAAAACAAGAATGAACCAATAACAGAAAATAGAAGTAGTATTGAAAACAGCTTGAAGCATTGCCCTAATTTCTTATCAGCATCATTCTAAGAATTAACTAACTCGTTTTCTCAGCATACTATACATGAATACTTTGTTGCATGAAAGCTGGAACACCAGCAGAATCAGGGAAGCATCCCGTAAAGAAGAAAATCAACTCAGGCAGGACACTGAACAAACATACCGTTCCACGCAGGTGACTAAATTAAATCACACACACACACACACACACACACACTTCACCACACTTCAAAGCCTCGATCATGATGAAATCAGCAAAGCAATTTGTTGACCATATGACTAAATATGGTTGAGAAGTTGAAGGAGGACATTTATCTGCACCACTCCCTATTGCCAGACCAAATATAATAGAGAGGTACATTAACCATAGAGACAGAGGAGGGAAGGAAGCAACTCAGACAAATCTGTCTAGTAAGAGCAGCATTATACTGTATGACATGAACTTTGCATAGTTAACTCTTAAAAGCAAAGACGTTTACTCCCATTCTCAACAGTGATTTAATGATTGTTGTTCAAGTGCCTTGTCTAATATACTAGAAAGTCTGACACCGATGACAAATGAAGAGCCACCAAAAACTGACATAACTGGCAAAACTCTTTTAAATAAATAAATAAATGACACCAAGTACTAAGCTTTGTTAATGTTGGACTAGTTTACACTGCTTAGTTTCATGGTCACATGGTAGCATATATACAGGGTTAACTATCTAAAGCTGAGCTCCTTATAGCGGGAACTTTTATGTGAGCTTACATGAAATCCACACAGCGTGAGTCCAGCACTCAACATAAAAAGCAGATTTTATTGCGCAAAAAAGACTCAGTCAAACATCTCCCTTCACAGCTCTGTCAAACTATGTTATTTCACTACCAGTAGAGCCACTCATTCACTTATGCATCAACCAAATCAACTGTTCATGGTTGACTGGTCAATAGATACTTTCCCTTACAGTCTGAACTGTATCAGTCAGAGCAGAAATAAATGGCCCGTTTGTGAGCAGGAATTCACCCAGTGACGCAAACAGTGTATCAGAAGAGATCGAGTTAATGGGCTGCAAATAAAAAATGTGCAAAGTAGTGCCAAATTTACAACTGTGTGTAGCTGAGACATGAATCAGACATTGTATTTTCAGACTTCATTCAACAAGACGGTTACAAACTGCAAATAAAAACAACAGACAGGACTCTCATGCAAATTGATTATATGAAGACTCAAAGGCTCTTTTGTTGCCTATAGGAAAATTCTCTGATGCCTTCTATCAAGAGACCACAGAAATCCCCTCATGCTACACATAGTAAAGGCAGACTGTGATGGTGGACCGCTAAAAACCTATAATCTAAACAGGGAATTTTCTTGTAACATTATGAACCTTGTGGCTACTATATGATCCCTTAAACAGATGACACCACACTGGAAAAAAGAATCAGTGGAAAGCTGATGGAACCTGTACAAGACCATAGAGTACAAAATAGTACAAATGGCAAAGTATGTTAACAGTACTCGTTTTCTATTTAAAGACCTGTTATCAAAATAGACTTAATAATCCTTTAATTTGTGGATGCATAGTTTGCTGTCTTTGACGTTTTTGCTTACAAACAGCAGATTATGGTGCAGACTACACCATAATCGGGAAATCAGTGGGACAGTTAATGCCTTCATAGCCTAATATTAACATCAGCTTCAATCAGATGAAACTGTGGCAGAAAGCATTTCTAGAGACTGCTGTCAGCGCAGTACCACCAGATGAGGGATACGAATTTAATTAGGCCTAAATGATTTTCCAATGAAATTACATGGTGTGTGCCTTAGGATGTCACTTATATACAGAAACATAATCTGTATACAAGTGACATGCTGTATATGTGGATGGACAAATTCAAAATCTATTTGAATGAGGTGCTGACCAGTCTGTTGGCCATTTTATTGACTTTGGTAAGTGGGCCCATACCTTTCTGTAAAGCTCAGCCATTGTGTACTAAAAGCTGTTGCACTCAAACTGTAAACGCCTGCACAAACACAATACATAATCACCAGATTTGAGGAATCTGCTTATGAGTCAAACTCTCATAAATACAGAGATTGTTATAAACAGTCACAATTTCCTGCGGTGACACCTGAAAGGATAGAATTTAAAGTGGGAGGAAACAACATGACAGCATTTGATGACCCTGTGAGGCAATGCATAAAGCAAACATTGTTTATGCCCCGTGTTGCTTCACTGAGTGTTGTGGTCAGAAATATTGTCAAGTCACCAAGGATTTTGAAAAAGCCTAGCAGCAAACATGTGAGCTTCTGAGAAAACACTCAAACAAAAGGGTTATTGTTCATTGTAATCCACTTCTTAGCTTTATCTCTAATGTGTATGTAACCTCACCTATCACGAAACTCATATGACCTTACGCATATCTTTGTGTCAGATTCAGCTCTTGAACTGTGAGTTGAGTTGTCAACTGCTGTCAGTCAGCTAGTCCTGAGAATTGTATCAGCCTGAAACTACCGCACCAGACTGGCTCCAAGGTCCTCCTGGTCCTCTCTCAGAGCTTCTTCGAGAGAAACATTAATGCGTTTGTGGGTTTGCTCCCCTATTATTTAGAAAAGCATGCTATTGCATTTGCAGCCTGCTGTTAGCTAATATTTAACCAAAAGATCATTCAGTCCGTTCCAGCAGTGTTTAGCGAAAGCTTCAATGGGCTTAGCATAGTTTGGGCTTTCCTTTGTTTGTTTTAAACCAGCAGAATCATCAAACAAACAAACATTTATATAAATATCCCAGAATGACAGTGGACTCACAAGTCATTCTCCTCTGCTGGCACTGTGCAAAAGTACTGTGGAGCCAATTGCAGACTGGCTCTGCTATTGATCAGTGTCTAATCTTCTGATCTTTTTATCCTGATTTATAAATAATACCTTCAAAATACCTGAACTTCTACACTCCACACCTGACTTTTTCCAGGAAAGAGCCATGAACTCAGATTTGCAAGTGCTGGCCAGGGTCCAAACTGCTCCGATGCACTCTTGAACACATTCCACTGAAGCATAAACACTGACACCATCTGTAAACAATGGAGATGACACCCAAACCACACCCAAACTTGGACCAACTCCAGAACTTGGGCTGTGCCTTCATGTGATACACATGAACATCACAAAGAGGAGACTGGACACACAAACACATACCTGTTCGGATGTCCAGCTCTCATTGTAAATAATAAGCTGACAATACAATTGCTCCAAATGTATGATGATGCATGCCAGTGCCTTAGCATAGGGGAAGCTAAATGCAATGATTTGGTAGTTGGAACACACCCTCAGCTCCACATTATTAAGATGGGAACCACCAACTCAGTCTGCCAATCCAAACTCCATCCCTGACATCCACAAGACAGTAAATAGACGTGTCAACCATAGCATCTCAGTGATATCCAGAGCTGTCATAATTTTAGAACAGATCTTGTCCACTCTTGGCATCTTGCAAGACAGAAATCCAGTCTAACAAATTCATTTTAAGAAACCTGCAGTTTAGCATCCATCATAGCTCAGCAGTACATGCCTCCAGCCATGGATTATCCACCGGCCTCTGACCACCATCCTCGCCTTAGGAAAACCTGCTGAGACAGCTTTTCGCTGTCCATGTGACATGTCGCCTCTCATGACAGAGATGCTGGGCAGAACAGGGTTGTCACTGTCGTGGCAGCTATGTGATGCACCGGCTCCAACCCTGCATCCCAGTCTGCAGGATAGCTGTCACTAACTGGGTGTGAGAGGGCATAGGTGTGTGTGTGTCTCACTGTGTTTGGACACCTGCCCTGCAGTTCTCCAAATGTCACATCATGCTTTCGTCATTCTGAACAGAATTCACCCTTAAGTCTTAATGCCACAGAATCTGCAGTCAGCTGATTTTAGCTTACCGCAAATATATCGATGCTGTATAGCTCATTGCTATGAGATATGGGGATGCAGTGATTCTAGCAGACACAGCATAACACACACACACACACACACACACACACACACACACACACACAGGACAACCACACAAGTGATCAGACAGGTTTTAAAAAAGTTTAGATTTTAAGCACATCGTCTACTGTTCATACTGTACCATGGCTGTAGCTACTGGTTTTGCCACATCCCAGATATTAGCAGTGAAACTGGTAAGTAATTTATAATAGAATAATGGCAAAAACAAAAAAATTAAGGTTGTAAAAGCAGAATTGTATAGAAGAAAACACAATCTAGCTGATTCCGGATAAATGCCTGTTAAAAGCCAGAAAATGCACCCATGGCAGAAACTTCCTGCAGGCCGATGGATAGTAAGTGGCACATGCTCTAATTCAGACTGATTACTGTATATGCTTATTTTTTTCAGAACTCAGCCACACAAACATTCACAGCTGTGTGAGCATAAAACACATCCTGGAATGTGTACCAGTTACTGGCAATAGTATAAATGCTGACAAAGCCTTTCATAAACTGAAACAACACTCATCAGTACCATAGAAACGAGCTATACAAATGGACATTGAGCCAAATAGTTTATACTTAAATAAGCAGATTTTGTGTACAGGAGCTGCTCAGAAGAACTTATTGGTTGCCCTACAGAAGGGAATTTAACAACAGAAACAACCAGACGCTTCGGGCCAAAATGTTTGAGTGGAATCTGGAGTGGGCACTGAGCACTGCTGTTTCATGCCATCTGGACAGTGGTTCTGTTGTCCACTGTGAGCCCTGGTTCAAGATGTGATTTTCATGGCTGGAAAACAATTAGCGGCGAGAGACTACAGCAGTTGAAAACAGTTTCCAACAACCCCATGACTGCTTTCCACTCACCCTCTCACCAGTGTAAGAACTGAAGTTTTTCATCACTCTAAAAACCGTTCCAAAGCATCAGCAGTGCAATGCATACTAACATATTATATCTTGGCTAAATACTCAATCTGAAACTCCCTGTTAATAGCACTTTACTGTTTGCCATGGGAAGACTGGAGGAGAGATAATTAACCAACCACAGTTCCCACTATGACATCGCTAGCACAATATCTTTTTATACCCCGAAATCCAAGATTAGGTTAAAGGTTTGCCTATTTATTGTAGAATTTCTGTTAGGTATTTATTTGTGAAGTGGCAAACTGAGACACACAGATGACAATCCCCCCTCCCCCCAAAGTCAGACTATAGTATTAATATGACATCAAAGTAAAATAAGGTTGTTGACATGCCATCATGTTAGCCATATTTCAGTGAACAGACTTGGGTCTCAAATGTTTATCTTTGTTCATTTTAATGGATTCATCCCCTCATTGGGCACATTACAGAATGCATAATTTCCCTGATGAACAATGATCCAATCTGTCTCCCATCTTGCTTATTTAATCCATTGTGGAGGAAAAAAACTGAGAGTAATTGAAGTGGTTGGTGTATCCAAGGATGGTCAAATAATCTCAATAACTGTGGGGCAGATCAACAATAAGGATGACAGTTTTGGTCCTGCTTTCTTGTAGTGTTATAAAGCCTGTTGAACTATTTGACCAGCAACAATATGCTGATTGGTTGATTGGTGGTGCTGTTCTGTGGTCAGTTGGAGCTGGACAAGAAGCAGGAACACTGAAAGACAAAAGGTGGATTGTGATGCTCTATTTAACAGTTTAGTATTAATTGCCAAGTTGCCTGCTGCCTGCCAGTAGGCCCATCTGCATTGTTTAATCAATTAACAGCCACAAGACATGCCCTGCCTGAAACTATCACCACTCCCTTGTCACCAAAGCCATTATTTCAACGAATGATCACATTAAATGCTTTCAACAACAGCACAACTACAAAACTGCACATCCTTTTTATTAAACGTGACCTCAAAATGGGATTTAATCCATGTTGCAATACACAGGATGCCATGTGGGACAAAAATGGGGCAGCCCTCAAATAATCCCCCTTGTCCCCCTCCATTTCAGCAACCAAAAAGAACCAGCTTTTATGAAGACATGTGAATGCATTTAACT
Source organism: Siniperca chuatsi (assembly GCF_020085105.1). Classification (NCBI taxonomy): domain Eukaryota; kingdom Metazoa; phylum Chordata; class Actinopteri; order Centrarchiformes; family Sinipercidae; genus Siniperca; species Siniperca chuatsi. The sequence continues at coordinate 22,493,577 of NC_058043.1, read as the reverse complement.
GTAGGCAGCTAAAGGGCCATCCAGACAACTATAATATATATATATATATATATATATATATATATATATATATATATATATATATAACATATAACCTGTCCTCATACAGTTTCAACAGCACCCCACCTATCCCACGGTGGAGCATCACAGCCATGTGCGCACACAGAGGTCAACAAGCTTTTCTCATGTCAGCAACAGAGCACTTTGTAGTGAACACGTGGAAGGGAATGCTCAATAATTAATATAGTAAGGAGTGCATCAAACAGCACCACTGGAAGCATGATATACCACAAAACATTTCAATGATGGAGGCAGTTGTGGAGAAAAAAAAACTTCGAGATATCAAACTGATGATAGAGCTGTCTCTAATTTGTTCGATTCTCCAAAACACTGTTTTACATTTACCAAATACTTAATATTTTAATTTAACATTAGCGTTACGTAAATTGAACATGTTAGACAAATTAGCCATTCCCTCTAAAGTAAGCTATATTACAGTAGGGCAGCAAATGAGCATATTTAACGCTAAATGTGAACTCAGTGCTGAAAGTCAACGTCGTTATCAAAATGAGACCGAGACGAAACTTCAGTCACTTTCATAGACTGTATAAAACATATTTTTGGTGTCAACGCTTCTGAAAGTAGTTAATGGTCAATAGCACTTGCGGAAGTTTATCTCTATGTTAGGTTAAATTAATTGTCAACAACTCATCCACACAGCGATGTGCGTTAAAACAGTGGCTTTAAGTTAATTTACTGTCGGACACCGGGTGTTCAAAAAGTGGAGGAAGCGACAGACTGAGAGAAAGTAGCTAACGTTAACGTACGTTATAAGTTTCGGTGGTCAACTGTTAAAGAGCGTCCATTCACCCAACAACGGAAATCACACTGAGCACAATTAACTTAACTTTAGGCACTAAGTCACAACAATAACATAACTTACACGGTTAAAACACTTACCGTGCTGTCAGCCGCAGACAAATACACGGCACAGAGGTGTCTTGAATTAAGACTTAAAATATTTCCGGGGCAGCTGTAACCGGAGTCAACATTCACCGTCTCTGTCAAAGCTGTGCAGAAGAAAAGCCGGGTTTGGTGTCTTTTGTTGTGTGTCTCTGAGCCATGGATGTCTCTGAGCCCGAGAGAGGCGTGGTGGCGTGTCTACTGTTGCCTTCAGGAGCGCCTCGGACACTCCCACTCCACAGTTTGCTTATTGTAGCTAAATGTGATTTTGGTGCATATTAAGGTGCTTTTGATAGACAACTGAATAACAGCGTGGATACTCAACCTGTCTGTGCTGAGGATCTTCTCTTTGCTCAGGTCATTTCACCCTGGCCTGCGCTGATGCAGAACTTAAAAACACTTACCTATTGTATTTAAGGCTGTAATGTATCACACAAAACACAGTTCAGACTCATCAAAATAATTCAGAAATCTGATGCAGACTTAAGAGTTTTGAAAAAAGGGGGAAAGGCTTATTTCATCAAATCAGCTTTATGTGCAAATAACATGTCTTAATTTAAAAAAATAAAATAAAAATCTGACCAGTTGTCAAAATATGTTGATTGATTGGAACACGTGGATAGAAAATTCAGACTATCTTGGAGATTTTCAGCAACAGACAGGGAAGGAAGACAAGGAATTGAAATATTCTACCGCCCTGAAGGCAGCACGTGCTCAATGGTCTATTTAACAGACTTTGGTGAAGAGCGCCACAAGCTGGATGCTCTATGGTAACAATAACAACACAAGCAGATGCACATACAGCTCTGGAAAAAATTAAGAGACCACTGCAATTTTTTCTTAAATCAGCATCTCTACAAGTATGGAAGCCATTCCATTCCAATGTCTGTTGAATTCCAACACAGGCACACCTCATTCTACTGAATGAGGTGCTGATTAGGTGATCACCTGAACCAAATCTTATTTAATAAGGAAAAGTATAAAAAAACACTTCTGTGGTCATCACTATCCTCTTGCAGTGGGGCCAGCTGGATGGCAAAAACAGTGCTAGTAGTACCTCAAAAGTAATTGGAATCAAAAAATAACTATTGACCATGCCAAAAAAGTTAAAAAGGAAAGTTTTGAGTGAGGAAAAGAAGGGTTCAATTCTGGCTTTACTGGCAGAGGGATACAGTGAGCGTCGGGTTGCTTCCATCCTTAAAATTTCAAAGACGGCGGTTCATAAGAACAAGGTCAAGCAGCAGACATTGGGGACAACAAAGCTACAGGGCGAAAACGACTCTCCACTGACCGGAATGACAGCCAACTCATTCAAATGTCCCTCAACAACCGTAGGATGACATCAAGTGACCTACAAAAAAATGGCAAAAGGCAGCTGGGGTGAAGTGCACGGCGAGGACGGTTTGAAACAGGCTCCTAGGGGCAGGGCTGAAGTCGTGCAATGCTAGAAAAAAGCCCTTCATCAATGAGAAGCAAAGAAGAGCTAGGCTGAGGTTTGCAAGAGACCATAAGGATTGGACTGTAGAGGACTGGAGTAAGGTCATCTTCTCTGATGAGTCCAATTTTCAGCTTTGTCCAACACCCGGTCGTCTAATGGTTAGACGGAGGCCTGGAGAGGCCTACAAGCCACAGTGTCTGGCACCCACTGTGAATTTGGTGGAGGATCGGTGATGATCTGGGGGTGCTTCAGCAAGGCTGGAATTGGGCAGATTTGTCTTTGTGAAGGACGCATGAATCAAACCACGTACAAGGTTGTCCTGGAAGAAAACTTGCTTCCTTCTGCTCTGACAATGTTCCCCAACTCTGAGGGCTGTTTTTTCCAGCAGGACAATGCTCCATGCCACACAGCCAGGTCAATCAAGGTGTGGATGGAGGACCACCAGATCAAGACCCTGTCATGGCCAGCCCAATCTCCAGACCTGAACCCCATTGAAAACCTCTGGAATGTGATCAAGAGGAAGATGGATGGTCACAAGCCATCAAACAAATCTGAGCTGCGTGAATTTTTGCACCAGGAGTGGCATAAAGTCACCCAACATCAATGTGAAAGACTGGTGGAGAGCATGCCAAGACGCATGAAAGCTGTGATTCAAAATCAGGGTTATTCCACCAAATATTGATTTCTGAACTCTTCCTAAGTTAAAAAATTAGTATTGTGTTGTTTAAAAATGAATATGAACTTATTTTCTTTCCATTATTTGAGGTCTGACAACACTGCATCTTTTTTGTTATTTTGACCAGTTGTTGCTTTCGGCAAATAAATGCTCTAAATTACAATATTTTTATTTGGAATTTGGGAAAAATGTTGTCAGTAGTTTATAGAATAAAAAAAATGTTAATTTTACCCAAACCAGAGAAACTGATCATTTTGCAGTGGTCTCTTAATTTTTTCCAGAGCTGTATATCCAAACTCTAATTCTGAACTCAGGGAGCAGTCAGATGTCAACAACCAGTAATTAGCTTCTTTGTCTAATGTGTGTCATCACACACATTCACAATTCCTCTGCTATAGCGAGTTCAACATCAAGGTAGCAAGCAAATTGTCCAGTGCATTCCTGTGCTGGTGTGTCCTGTAATCATCATTTCAATGACAACCAAAGCTCCAGAGTGTGATTTAGTGTCTGTCTCATAAATGGCTGTCCAACAGCTGACAGGGCAGAGGTTTGGTAACTTAAACTGCAGCTGTGTGCACATCACTGGCCAATAGCGGCTCTTTTTGATCCAGTTTGTCTTGATACTGAGTTTTAGGTTGTTGTTTTTTTCTTTTGTAGTCCTTGAAGTGGTAAATTGATAAACATATTTTTTAGGGTAGATGAGCAGGTTTCAATTTGTTACCTGTGTGTGTGTGGGTAGGATGCGTGGTCTGTCTGTCCCCAAACGCTGAAGAAAAATTGCAAGCTGTTTCTCCTTTGGGGCTTTGTCCAAGCCAGTAGCTATCAGGTAAGGGCCAAACTGTTCTTTCCATGTCTTCCATTGTGTAGACAGGTCGTCTAGCATGGGCAAAAGAGGCTGAATTTGAGCTAAAAATGCTGGTGTGTGCATGTTGGAGGACTAGAGGACTACCAGCCAGGACTAAGAAGAGCATTCAGAGCAATGTTATGGAGTTATGGAAAATACAAGTCAAAGCAAGAATTTGGTCCACTCTGGAAAAGGGGTCACAACTTCGCAAAATGATCAAGGTTTAATAACCAAATAAATAACCAAAACAGATATGCACTATATATATATCTTGTGTATGTTATAAAGACAGCATTCAGATCTCAGTTTGGCAGCACATAACACTACATCATGGTAAGAGCTCTTCCATTTTCCCACTTTATGTAGTTTATGAAGTAAAATAAATTAAGTTGCACCAAATTTATCATCTGTTTTTCAGCCAGTGACTCACCAGTGCTGGTGCTGTAGGTGCGAACAGTGGTGTCAGGCAGAGGTGGTGAGCAGCCTGAGTCTATGGATGCTGTGTCGTCATCTTGGGAACAGCCAGCCTGGATGGCTCTCAGGTAGCTGTGGCTGCGGGATCGGAAGCATGTTGGCATGGGTAAGTCTGGAGGCTCTGGGTTGTCCTGAGAGTGGGAACGGGAATCTCTGAATGTGGACTCGGAGCTGCGGTCCTCATAATGATGACTCATATCCAGGTCCCGTAGCTGGGGGAAGGAAAGGAGAAGATTGGCAAAGACATTACAGTAGTGTAGCAATGAGAGCAGAACTGTGTGAGTGGGTTCATTTTGATCACGGTAGCTGCTCCCAGCGCTGTAAAATGCATTTTCATTTTTTTGACATTTCTTACATGGCCTGCTATACAAGAGCTGTCAACTTTCAGAAAATAAAAGAAATGCCAAGGCAAGAGACATCACTTTGAAAAGTTTTTAGTGTGTTTTATGCAGCAACTGTATTATAAAAAAAGTCAGCCTTTTGAAGAGTAAGAACCAGCCTTGCAGATGATGGGTTTCATATTCTGTAGATTGACAGAAACAGTCTGAGTAGGGGTCAAAAATGTCTTTGTAGCAAAGTTATTTTGAAGGTTCAGTGACTAGTGAGTGAGTGCAGGAGAGGCAGCACAAAAGAAAATGAAGTAGAGAATCTGGCGGTTACACTTATACACATTTTGGAGTCACGTTAAACGTTGGGTATGGATGATTTTCACTGGCTCTGATTCAAATTTATTTTGTTTTCCAAATTATACAACTTGACCTCAAACAAGTGCAAATTATAATGCATACTACATTTGTTTGGTATGCTGCTGTGCATGCAAATTTAAGCAATAGATTTATAAATTGGACACATTTATTGTAATGCGTGACCTGTCAGAGATTGGGTGCAAATCCTGTACTAATAGCCTGCACTGCCTCATTTGACTAGTTCATTGAAAAAGATCAGAGCCACTTTGCATAGTTGTTCATCATCTTAGTGACCTTGTCAGTGGGAGGCTAATAGCTCTTATGTAAGTAGATGAATTGAACCTAAAACTACCCATGCCATTCATTTGGCTTTTAAGTTCATAACATTAATATGAGACATATTTGTAAAATAGGGTTTCTTTGTTCACTGGAAGCCCATTCTGTCAGTCATTCAAACTGTATCTGTGAAAATGCTAATTATACTACGGAAACAAGTGTTAGTAGCTCAGCAGACAAAGGGGACTTTAAAACTGTCTGGTGATTTGAAAGTAGAAAGTCTCTAGGAGCTAAGTGATGTAAATTTTGAGCCAGTACAAATGTATTCTTAAGTCATTACAAAAATATCTGCTGAGCTAATGAGAGAAAAAGAGACCCAAACAGAAATTCATTATTCCTTCTCTGACTGCTCACAAACCCCACATTTAATTCAGTTCCTGTCTGTCCTGTCCAGGCAGGCACTGACCTGTCCCATGCAGCTACGTCTGCCCAAGGTGCTGCAGGCCTGGCTGAAGTCATCATCATCCCAGCGTGGCAAAGACGAGCCTGCATCCCCAATGCAGTCTAGGTTGTCCAGGCTGCGATTATTGGAGAGCTCTCTGAGTGATGGAAGACAGCTGGAATGAGGAGTAAGGTGAGAGGAAAAACAAGATAAAGGAGATGTGTTAAGGATATGAAATATAAGGAGGACAATTAAAGGCAATGTCAGCAGTGCAGGAAAACAAATTCAGGGATGGAAAAACTGTTGATGTTAATATACGATGAAAGAGAGGCAGAAGGGCAAGGGCATCAGCAAAACCAGGAATTGAAAGAGAGATAAAAGGAGGATAAGGTTGTTATTCAAGTTATCCCTTTCATTTCCACTTTCATTTATGAGTCATCATGACTCAGAATCTCGACTCTATTCCAATTTCATCTAATTTTAGCATCAATCATTGTAGCATCTGAGCATGCAAAGCCAGTGATGTCAGGCGACGCATGTACGCAGCTCTCCGTGCCATCATGGTGCCAAAGACAAAGAACAGGTTTAGGTTGAATCAAACAGCATATCTAAAGTCATGTTTTTACATATTCTTTGTTGGCACACAGTGATAGCTACATGACAGTAAGCTGCCATGCCATGGTCTATGGACATAGATGTCCCCTCATTCCCCCATTTGAATAGTGTCAAACTCAGCTACTTTTCACCTAAAAGCACCGGGCAGATGGTATTTACAAGCTTAAGGGAGGTTGGCAGTCGTTGGCAGCAGGGCATGAATTTGGCATTTGGAGTTGCCACTGACTTTACAGACATCTGGGGGGGCAGTGCAAAGTCATTGATTGTAAGTGATCCAATCAGACATAAGCGTTTAGCACCGCACCCCTGAGACGTGGCTTACAGACCTATCACTGACCTGCTCATTGACCTGCCCAGCTGGTGCAGAGAGGACACACTGTGGAGTGGAGACCACAGCGCATCCAGCTCTCCCTGCAACAAGGTGTACTCCAGGGTTCTGCTGCTCACGCCAATCAGGGTGGAGCAGACCGGAAGAGAGTGGGGTTGGATGATCAGGGATTGGCAGGGGGGAGTAGGGTTAGTCATTCAAGCACACTTTAGGGAAGAATAAATCCTTAAATTTCCAAACATAGACTTTAAAGGGATTTGAAATCTTTTATTCATGTGGAGGTGTGTATGTCAGGTAAGCCCGTGGCTGTGTTTCTCAAAGTGATGCCCTCCTGTTTCGGTTGAATGGAGTTGTATTTTCTTACATCAACACTCAATCTCTGATCCAACCAGAAATATGTCCACTGATAAAGTGTCTGCATTTTGACTCTACAACCTCCAAACTTGAGGACAATCCTGACAACAAAAACAAGAGCTGCTTTATAGAAGGTATTGTCACAAACATAGTCTTGAAGTTTTCAATCCCTGGAACTACCCTTGTGAATATCAAAAAGTCAATTATAATATACATACATGGAAATTTAAAGCATAGTTAAATTTATTTATGCTGACTGTATTGCATTTATGTATCTAAATGCATTGGTTAAACTCTAAAAACATATCAAAAATATACTAGTAGAGTATGTCAAAGCATTAAAATCTATGGAAAAAGAAATCATTAAAATGTCATACATTTCTTGAGCAAATCCCTGCAGACAGTCATTTCAGATAGAAACTTAGAAACATAGAAATTATTTATCTTAGACAGCAGATGTAACAAGGGGGTCCCAAAACCAAGTAAGTGCAGCGTGGACTGTGTGTACTTGTGTGTTTTGTATTTTCCTGCATACTGGCATGGTGAGGGCTGGGTGTGATAGTTTCCTTCCTGTACGCCCAGAAAAGGGTGACTTATTCATTTTGATTGTTGAGAGGTTGTGCCAATCAGTATTTATAACTGTGTGTTCTTATGAGTGTCCGGGTGTCTGAAAATCAACACTTTTATAGCCACACAATTTAAAGGCCCAAACAATAACTCTTCATCTAAGTATGTTCGCATACAGGATATAACTGAGGCCTTTAAGTTATACATTAAAACAATTACATAAATATTTTGTTTATTTCTCAACTGATCTTTACTGGAAATAAAGGCCTTACTGATGCTAACAAACTTTTAACAGCATCAGAAAACATTAATTACTCCGATTCATAATGGTCTGATCTCTTTATTAAAAACCCGTCCATCATTTTGGGACAGTTAGATTTTAATCATGGGTCTACTTTGGTTTACACTTGAATCACAGATTGTACCTCTAACATGAGGTTGTTTTCCTTGCTGTTGAATACTAATGTACTAATGTACTGCATAATAAAGCTCAGTCTGTTGTCTTACTTGCGTGGGGGTAGCTGGTCACTCAGAGACTGCTGTGTGGCCCTGAGGTAGCTCTGGCGACGAGCGGCGCTTTTTGGTGAGGGTTTGGGGCTTCCCTCTGAGTCGTCGCTGTCTTCCATGTCTCCCATGGCCTTCACATAGCTACCACTGCGCATCCGCCGACATGGGATTTCATTGGCACCCCCGCTGCGGCCTAATGTGCTACTCCAATCACCCTACAGGCAGCATTAAGTAGATAAAATTAGTCATCCTTTTATTCCTGCATTAGTGCTCATGATAGTAAGGATACTTTGATATTTTTTAACCTACACGTGGAAATGAGTCTGTAAAAATAAAATACTCTGTAAATATAACTTTTATCAACCACTACATTCACTTTAGGCCTGCTCACCCTTCGTCCAACCTGCAGGTAGTTGCAGGTTAGTTCCTGTTGGCAGGATTTGGACTTGAGCATGGACCTGTCCAGAGTAGCTGAGCCCTTCTGGATCACCTGTCTCGGCTGGCCCATGGTCAATGTGGACCAGGAACCTCCTTTCATATAGTCATTATCATTAATTACCATTCTTCCTATTCCACCTAGTCCACCACCTCCTCCACTCCCAGGCACAGGAAGTGCCTGATACTTCATGTCATTGCTGCTTTTGGAGGAGCTGATGGTGTTGTAGCCACTGTGGATGTATCTGCTCTGCCCCCCCTGGCTGTCATGGCCAGTTGGACGCCCCAGAGTCATCATGGCCATGGTGTTGTGGTAGCTGCTCAAATCGCTGCTGTCCAAATCGTCTGAGCTCCAATAACCTGACATGTTGGAGCGTGGTCGTCGCTTGGCAGTTGCCTCTGATTTTGTACCCCTATCTTTACTTTTGGATCTGCGATTCTGCTTCCCTCCGTCTTCAGTGCCAGACGAGCCTCCACCACTGCCAGTGGAGCGTCCGTTGACATTTCCCTTCATGTTGTGGCTCTCCAATGACTGGGACTTCGCAAAGAGCTTCTGCACTGAGTGCAGCATGTAACGGATGCGACCAGGACTGTCTGTGCGCTGCTTGGCAGCAGCAACAGCAGACGTTCGATGAAACTGCAATGTGCTGAATCCGTCGCAGCCTCCAGGTAGCTGCTTATCAAACTCCAGCAGGCTGGTTGGTGCCTGGTTCTTGGTCATATGATGCGATATAGTTGCTGAGCCGCTCGTAATCATAGGTGTCCGTCCACTCAGCCCTGCCATGCCCATGCCCGTTCCCATGCCCATGCCCATGGACATGGATGTGCCCATGTGCCCTGTGCTTATCCCTCCAATGCTGTCCCCAGGTGGGGAGAAGTCAGACTGGTCGTAGGAGTTGTAGTGAATCCTGGGAAAGGTGCTGCTGTTGGACAGCTGGTTATTGAGGGGCAGCATGCAGTCTGGTGGAAGAGAGCCTGGGTTGGCGGAAGGATAGAGGTGGGGGTCCATGGTGCCATAGTGGTCCATTGTTGGGCTCAGCAGGTAAGGGCTGCGTGGCAAGGTGCTGGTTCTCTGAGGGTAGAGGGCCTCTGGATGGCCTGGGGAAGGTTCACAGGAGTCAGACAGGTGTCTGTTACGGTTGGTCCCCAACCCTTTCATGGTGGCAAGGAGGTCCAACCCTCTAGAAGACCCCCAGGCCAAGTAGAGATGACTGATGACCTAGTAGGTGATTCCTAGAAAACAGAGACAAACAGGACAGAAAGACAAAACACAAGAGAGAGGGAAGAGGTTTAGAACTGGTTAACACAGTACTGTAAAAACACACACAAACATAGACACAGACATACACATTCAAACTCAACAATGACTATCAGCTCAGCCACACAAACACGCCCACTTATGTGCCAAACCACACTACAAACAGGCTAGCTGTAGGGCTGTGAGGGAAATACTGTGCAGTGAATGAGCCAACTTTCCTTTGCTTCCCACAGCGAACATCTGTGTTAAAATGCTGGAAGTGGATGGAAAAACATGGTGTGGGACAATGACAAGCTGTAGCCAGTGGGCCAGGGCATTCATTATGGGAAAAAGAACAATTGCCGGCAGTCATCTGTAACTTCAGACACCTCCACAGTTATGTGGGGCTACAGTACATGCCAGCAGTCAGTAAACAAATATCTCCACTCTTCTGTCTAATCACATTCAGAAAAAGAAGATTAGAAGAACATTAATTAACACAGCACAAACATTTCCATTCATGTGCACCATGCAACGAATTAAACTTTGTGTTGGTGTAGCATTGGATATTGTATCATGTCACCTTTCATAAGAAGACAAACAAACAAAATGACGGATAAAAAAAGTCTACCTGCTGCCTCTCTGCATATCTTACAGGTTAGTTGTGAACAGCCAGATCTCTGGGAGAGCCCTTTCTTTCAGTTTGTAGCACTCTTTCTCTGCCCATTATTCCATCTGTTTCTCTTTCTCTCTCTTCCTCCACTGTTCCCTCTCTGTCCTCTTCCCGCCTCCAGTGGGTATCCCTGGCGCTGGTCACTGAGCCCCTGTCCTATCTTTGCATGGCGAGCCAAGGATGGCGGGCAGACTGTCATAGTGAAACCAGTAAAGAGGATTTGACCAGCGGGTGGTGGGTTGCAGGACTTGGCAGCTACACCTGCTTGTCCTCCTATTCAAGTTGTGCCAATGCCCTGCCTAGCAAGGCGACAAGGATGTTACTTCTTGTCATGGAAAATGATAGATGATAATGGATGAAGGATATCATGTAAAGGCAAAGCGAAGGTAATAGAGACTTTTATGGTATTTAAGCATTGACAGGTATATTCATAAGTGGCTTCTTATCCAGTGTGGAATAATTACCAACAGAAAATTTTATTTGTCTGTAAAAGAAAGCCAGAGAGCTGCCATTCAATTAGTTTCTGCTCTCTTTCTCAGAAAAGTGAGACACTTACATTTTAAGCAAAAAGAATACTATTCCCTTTTCTATGTTCTGGTTTGTGAGGAATATATGAATAAATATAATAAGTATAGCGAGTATCTATAAAATTTGTGATTTCTTTTTATCATTCCTGCTGGACTAAAGGAGCTCTGCCCTTTAAGGCAGATACCATTATTGAAAGTCAAAACTCAACAGTATGCATGCTGCTTCCTTATCTCTGTTGGTGTAGTTAAGGGAATGCAGTTTAATCGATTACTGCTCTTCTCTGAGTCTACAGGTTATTGGAAACCCCAGAAATCAATGTTTCCTTTACTACAGCATGTGGACCTAACCAGGAAGATCACAAATGTTTCCTAAATCCATCTGTCATTTATTATTAGCCTTGGCAGCTGCAGCTGAATGACACGTTTAAATTAGCCCCCATAACTCAGATGTTGAACATTCAGATCATTCCTTGTATATTTTGGTGGATATTTAATGTGGTTATTATACCACACTTTTCTATCAAATTCCTCTCCAAGATTGATAAATAGTAGTTGTAGTGTATGATAGCATGCAGTATAGTAGATTTAGACTGGACTAATAAAAAAGATGAATGATTTATCTTGTCATTAGAGCCCCTGCAGATATGAAGAAAACTAATAAAGTGATTTAAAAACTCTATTTCATCTTGAGCATGGTGAATTAATTCTTAATTTATCCGGAGGAAGTCAGCCAGGCAGGCCAACGACACCTTAAATCCATACATTTACAGCTGCGTCACACAACTGCAGACTTGTACTGTCTGCTATGGGGTGTGATGTGGGCCGGCAGTCTAACCATGACTGCCCCACTTTGATTCTGGCCAGGTACTCTTATTGCATGTACTCTTGTTGCAAAAATACCCGAAAGATGAACTACAAAACAACAGAAACTACAGTGTTGCTGATCTGTTTTCCTCCCTTATATTTTCCCTGTTGAGGTAGGTTATTTGAAATGTCAACCTTGCAGTCAATGGCTTTCATTTCTAAAAGTTAAACTAGTCTACAGTCCCCAAAAACTGTTATATCTCAGCCTGGTCCTATCTCAAAAAGGTCATTTGAATTTACAAAATAGACTGATCTATTTGTCAATGTGTTGTTGAGAAGGATGTTTGCTATAAATCTCGGTGCTCACCTTCAGAGAGCTAGAAACCTGGAGAAAACGAGATAATAGCAAGTTGCAGTGCACTGCTAGAGAGACAATAAGTGATTGAAAAGCAGCTCACTTACAAGATTACACTTAATTCATGATCAACTCACACTGAAGTTGATTATGATTCACTGTTTCAGAGAAGGCGCTGAAATGTATGTGTGTTGCCTTTCCTTTACATAATATGTGCACACACATTTCTTTAACACACTTCTGGCAATTAGCTGTTTGCAAAAAATCTCAATATAAATTATAAGCCTGGCTTTCATGCCACCATTATTAGCATGCTGCAGGCACAGACTCATTTAGTGTCATTAACAGAGCCTCTCAGAGTGCCATCTCTGCTGATAGGGTCAAATCCTCTAAATCCTTTTACACCACATTAGCTAACTGCCTCATATCCCATCGTGACACGCCACTCAGCTAAGCTTAGCATACCCTCCTCAATGTGTCAACCAGTACGGCTCGAAATGACAGTGATAGTCGCATTATTAAAGGAGGCAGGATTGTAAACTGTACACTGCCAGTCAAAAGTTTTGAACACTTTAGCACATTTAGAAAATGTTGGCTTTTTTTGTTAACGCTCAATAACTGTATATAATTATACTCTTAAATGAGAAAACACAAGTAATGTACAAGAGAACTGAGAAATGTGTGTGGCATTTTTTATTTTATTGGACATAGACTTTAATTAAGGATTTCTAGCAGAAAACATACTGTAAATTTGTCTTATAATTGACATTTTCTATATTTTTAAGTGCTTGACCATTCCAGTGTGCTGGCTTTAATAAAACACCAATTAAGAGCTAATTAAGGTGCTGATTCATAGGTCCTTAAAAACACACTCCCTGATTTAGTGCCCAAATATGCCCTCAAATCCATCCATCAATTTCCGTTAAAACATTATTCAAATTATTCATACAGTATGAACTACTGAGATGTAACCAAAAGTTTTAAAATGTAGGGTGTTTATATTTTTTTACAGTGCTTTATTGTAACGGTATCATATTCATACAAAGCTCCAGCTACTGGTCAGTTTGTCAAATAATGGAAAAGATGCAAGGTTCAATGTGTCCACTGGGCAGACAGACAGCAGCCTTTTCAAAATGTTACCCTCTTAATAAAAATGTTAGATAACATGGTGGCTTGAGCATATTAGGATGCCTCTAAATGCCTGGAAGTTGTTGCAGGTAATATGGTTTACATTAAACAGGGCATTAAACAAGAGCTGTGTGAAAATCAAGCCTGGCAGCTAATATTTACGCATCATGCGTAACCACTGATGTCAGTACTTGTGACACTAATGTGCTACAGTATCACTGCAAAGTATAATTATAGGTCAAGAGACATTTTGACCCTCAGAGAAGAAAAATTAAAGAATTTAGGTCAAGCTCCTGCATTCTTTGGCTCAGTGCTGGACAGACAAGTACCAGTGTGCGTCTCAGTCTGCGTGTACAGTGCTCATAGAGAATAGTTTGCTCAAAAATGAGTGCACACAAGAACGTTAATGTGTCTGTGTTTGTGTGTGTCTTTACACCCTGCTTGGAGCGTCTGGTGGTAGCATCTCCCTCCCTTGTGCACTGGGGAGCTGCCATCTGCTCCTCCAGTGGGAAAAAGGGGTGTTTGGCACCGTGTCCAATTCATGACCTTACTCATTCTCTCAGCCGCCACAACCTCAGAGCCACAGGCAGTTAACACTACTAACCAGAGGAGGGCGATCACACTCAATACAAGCTGGACTGTGTTTCTGTGTTCCATCACTTTCTGATGTTTTCATATAGCATGTGGGGAGGTTATGAGGATCTACTTGTTCAAATCAGAATTTATAGAATTCTTTGTCACAGAATCTGACAGAAAGCTTTGGAGATGTGATGAAAAGATATGTTTGGACGTCAAGTAATGTTTAAATAATAATTAAAAGATCCGAAAGGTCCCAGAGCCATACCTGAAACTATACTGTGTCTGAAGCACTCAGTATATTTTCTGATGATGCTCATAAATCAGGGAGTGACAATATATTTCAGCCTGGATCTTTGCTTAATGTGAACATTTTTTAAACATTTTTACATTCATGTAAAAATACTCCATTACAAGTAAAAGTCCTTCATTTAAAATCCTCCTTAAGTAACAGTATGAAAGTATTATTAGCAAAATGTACTTAAAATATAAAAAGTAAAAGCACAGAAAAATGGCGCCTGTACCTGATTTATTATTATTACATATGACATTATTCGATTGTTAATACTGATGCATCAATGTATAAGCAGCGTTTTACTGTTGTAGCTGCTTGAGGTGGAGCTAGTTTAAACTACTTTATATACAGTTAGGTATTTTATTCCAGTGGTTCCAAACTTGGAGTTGGGTCCCCTCCTAAGATACGTCTGAGGGATCCTGATGAAAAACCGTTCTCATACACAAATTTGTTTTCATTTTAGGACTATCTAATCTTTGTTTTTAGTGAAATAATGTACATAGATGTTTAGAGGGTAAGTCTCTCATAGATAGACATCTGAAATGTGGGGCCCAACTAGACACTGCTTTTTTGTAAGAGGTCACAAGCCAAAAAGGATGGAAAACATTGGTTTTATTTTTAACTAATGCATTGTATTTTATAAGCCTATCGCATGTTTTCTTTAATCGGAAAAGTAAGTGGTTACTACTACAATAAATATAGTGAAGTAAGAAGTACAATATTTCCCTCTGAAATGTGGTAAAAGTATAGTAGTGGTATAAAATGGAAATACTCATGTAAAGTACAAGTTTTAAGTAAAGTGCATATTGTACTTAAGTACAGCACATGAGTAAATGTACTTAGCATAGTCGTTACACAGTCAGCCTTCCCTCTATTTACCCTCAGTAAAACTCCTGTCTGTCAACATTTGACTATGAAAAAACACTAAATGAAGATTTCATCCATTTTAATTCCAACAGTATTTACTTAATTCACATATTTCCTGGCATGAAATAGTTCCAAAAACAAATGGACTCCCCACTCCAAGAGAAAGTGAGATTTATTATTCCCAAATATTTTCATTCACGCACTTAAGCTTTGCCATCATGAATATATTCAAACTGATTGCTAGATTCCATATCAAAACGTCTCTGGGTTGTCTGTGTTGTAGCCCTTGAGTTGCCAGATTTTTCAGCCGGTTGCCAGTTTCTGTATTGGCAAGTCTATGCACGGCCAGATTAAGATGAGAAACTATGCAAAGGACATCATTCCCTCATCTGAGCAACACTGTACAGAGAGGCAGTTTGTCAGAGCACAGCTCAGCCAGTCAGTCAGTGAGCCCATCTGCTCCATAAGCTTACAGCACTGCCCTGGAAGACAGGGGGCTACTCTGTGTGTGTGTGTGTTAGTGTGCTGTGTGTGTTACATGTAACAAGGAAGGAGAATGCTTACAGACTGCTGGTGAGGAGGAAGGGACAGAAGGAAGTGAGGGAAAAGCTGTGGGGAGAAAGGTGTGGGTTTGGACAGCAGTGAAAATGAAAGCAATCTAAAAGGGAATGAGAAGGTGCGAAAATGAGTAAATGTGTTGTAAACTGTACACTGGGGAGAAGGAAATATAAAGAAGCGGAGGAAGATGACAGACAGAAATCAGCAAGGGGGCAGAAACGTAGCACGGAGGAGGAAGAACGAGAGAGGGGTAGTGTCAAGAGAGTTATGAATTGAGGTTTTTGCATATACAAAGGAAACAAGCCACGTTTTTATTTGAAGAGATCAGATGATACTGGAGGAGGACATGTGTGTCAGTTAGCAGAGTGTTCGATGCATGTGTTTATCCCAGAAAAGGTGTCAGGGTGTAAATGAGTGTGAATATGCGAGGCATATGCGTGTGCAAGTTAATAATTGCCTACGACTGGTTGAAAGATTTGAATTTTCTTAGCTTTGTTTTAAGTTACGAGGCTTTGTTCAAGCGAGAAGTAATTGAATAATTTGTCAGTCACTGAATGCCTCTGAGTGTTTGTGAGCGAAAAACACACGCGTACACAAACACTCGCTTGTGTGCATGTGTGTCACGTAATTAATAATAAATGGTGTATATGTGCGTGCATGCATAAGTGTGTGTGAAGCAGGCTAACCTTGTCCTAATTACACTCTATCTATTCCATCAGTGCTGTGCTCTGGCCTATTTTCACAGCTATAAATTTACCACTCTCCTCTCTGCTGTGATAGATGACCCACTCATTTTAGCCCATCTCTGAAGACTGTGAGCCAGAAAGGAAGTCAGTGAAAGACAGTGGCACCACTTCACTGCTTATGATGGCGATGGAACTTTCCATGTCCTCCAAACTGTTTCTGTGTGTAAAGATGGTACATTAAACAAGTGTGGAGTGAATTTGTTACCATTTTTGTTTTTCAGGATGAGGAAAGCCTAGTATCAAAAAAACAGTGAATACATTTAGTAGCTGAGCCTGCCGCTGAGTGTTTTACATTTAAGAAAGCAGCTCTTCCTTACTGTTGCAGTGAACAGATTATTTATGAATTTGTAGTACTGATTATCATAAAATGTTAGCAGCAGGTTGTGTATTGACACGCATCTTTCTGCTCTGAAAATGACTAAGGCACTGAATTTTATTGCCATTCATCTCCACAATATATACACATAACTAATATTAATATAGTTTATTAATATACAGTATTTCAGAAACAATTCAACAGGTGTTAAGTGGTTGTGAGGGCTCAAGGATTATGCATCCTAAACAGTGAGTTACCTTTGAATTAAAGTTTTGGAATAAATAAATAAAAACATTGAAATCCCACTTGCAGGTCCTTGATGTGACAGCAGTGATAACCAATTATGTTTTGCATGTTTATGTAAAAACCTGTAGATTCAACGTTGAGTTATTTCTCAATATATTTTGTAATCCACATAGTAAACAAACACAGAAGCGCTTTCTAAATGTTTGCACTATGGTTCGGCTCCAAAGCCGACAATTAGTCTATATAAACCAGAGCTACGTTTAATCCTAAAGCCATATGATGATATAAAATATAAAATGTAGCTTATTCTTTCTTCACCTCTAATCTGTGTGGCAGCAGTCATCATGGCCATGCTCCAACATAAATCCTCCACTCCCACCCCTTTTGACCTTGATGTCCCTTTGTGGATCTGTTGGGACAGTGTACCTGTAGGTGTGAAGGCAACTATGTGTAAACACCACTGAACAAATCACAGAGTTACAAACAATACAATTCATTTAGGTGCTATAGTGAATATAATGCTTTTGAACAACTTCCTTTCTTATCATTCAGTCATGGCTGTCTAATAACTACATTTCAAAAGAGCTTGTTATCATTCAGAATGATTTCAAAAGCAACTTTAATAATTTCTCCATAAAATTATTCCTTTATAGCGTGACTCCAGTGTAAGAGATGGGGGACAAAATCCAGCACAAATGCCGTAGAAGCTAATATGAGGCTTTAGCAGTATGAGATATTCAAATCAAGTTGGTATCTTTCAAAGTTAGTCTTTTGAGCACAAAATTCCTTCTTTGTGTTTCGCCACAGTGTTTTCTTGCTGAACTGCAAGAGAGAGAGTAAAACAAAGAGGGAATTTCGTACTAAAGAGACTAAAAAGACTGTAACTTTGGAAGATAGCCACTTGATTTGGCTAATTGAGACTGTTGAAACCTCATCTTAACTTCAGTTGAACTTTGGAATGCATTTTTGCACAAAATGAGGATTTGGGATTTTGTCTTAAACACTGAAACTGTTCAAGGTAGGGGATACCTTCACGGACAGTACGAACAGGAGGACTGATTTCAGCAACCAATAACTCTCTCCATGTACATATGGGCATGTTAGTATTGTATTATGATTGACATTAATTGAATTGAAAAAAATGTTAACCTTTCTTTTAAGTATTAAATCTGCAGGAAGCAAGCGTAGTGGGTTAGCTTCTTGACTTAGCACAGCGTTTGAAAGGATCAGACACCTCATAATATAACCAATCTGAACCCAGTTTTAAGCTGAGGACACGGTGGCCAGACATGGCCTAGTGCGACTTTAATCGAGAGTGAATTTTTATATTTGGGAATAACATTGCGATAGGTGTCTCCCGCTAGGTCCTGCACACAGTGAAGCACAGTGGGAAGAGAGGGTTGTGGGCTACAGCTGTGGCCTCTATCTCTAGATTCAGGGCAAATCAGAAGGACTAATGCAAACAGACATAGAGATGTGCACATATGCATGCACACGCACAGACACAGGAATATTTCTATGAGTGCACATATATTAAGACGCTTGTATGCAAAGACACCATTCAGACGTACGCTCTCAAACAGAGACATAAACCATCTCCCACACTTCAAAGGCTAAACGATTCTGGCATTATCTATCATACTAAAGGCACTACATGCTCTAAAACTTTAACTTGAAACCTCAGCTGCTCTTTGATATCAAGCTATAACGTTAAATTCTCTCTCTAATTATATGCTATGGCAAACAACATAGAGAAAATCAATGAGCATTAATATTTGGAGTTCAGGTCAGTATTCATGAGTAAACTTTTGTAAGACGTGAAAGCTTTAATGAAAGCTCTCAAATCTTATTCCTAAGCTTCAGCTCAGTGATGTCCTGTGCTGTCTGCAAGTTGCTGCATCGCATGTGTGTGAGAGCTATGAGCAGTCACCCACAGCCTGTTGTGAACAACCACAGCACAGCTATAAATCCCACCAGGATAAGCTTTAAACCTCACCCACTTCAAAATGCCCTTGGCCTGACACACAGCCCCCCCCCCAACAGAGGAAGCAGCAGCGCAATTAGATTTCCTGCTGTGAAAGGAAAAGGTGAAAAGTCACTTCCTGTGGAGATGTGAGGGGTGATCATGTGCCGGGTGGGAGAGGATAGAGGTCCCCCCTGGGTCAACCCTGCATTCATGCCTCACAAACCCCACGCAATGTCACAACAATACACTAATGGCCGTCTGTCAACCTATCAACCCATCAATGGCACAGGTATTTTGCCATGACAATAGTCATAAAGCCAGCAGGACAGGCAGAGATGGTACGTAGCCTATATACGGTTTTATGTCACACAGAGCACTGACATTTAGGAGACGTGAGCTACAGCCCTCAGAAGCTGTTGCCAAAAGCCACATGGATATATTATGGGGAAGCATACTTCAGTTAAGCTCCATTAAGAGGTATTTTTGATAACACAGAATCACATTTTTTGGCCACACATAGACTGCATGTTTGAGTCCCTTGGCTTGCACCAAAAGCTGTATGATGCCATTTTCAAAAACACAAGCTAAGACAAGTGGGATGTATTCTAGATGTCCAGCATAACGCGGCAGAAAGCCAAGCTAAACTAGTGGCTGCTTAAGAAAGAATCTAGCAAGCTCAGCTTAGATATTGTTCTTGGGATTTGTTGGGAAGAAAGAATGACTCCAGTGGGATGATAATGTTGCTCTGTGTCTGCTGAATCTGTAAGTAGGCAGTTGTTTGCTGACAGGTTGGACATAACAACCTGATAAGCCAATGATATATCAGGCTTCATTTCTGTGAGTTTGTTTTAGGCAGCATTTTTGCTCCACAGCCATGCTAGCGGCGCAGTGAGGCTGCATTGAAGCTGCATTTCCACCTCAGGAACTTTCCCCAGGGACTGGGAACCTTTGGAGGAACCAGGGTCTAAATTAAGTTCCGGGGACATTATTTTACCCCTGGTCCCTGCTGAAGCACACAAACATTATATTTTGCACATTTATATTTCTGCAGATAAATAAATAGTTGTGGAACTAAGTATAGTGGCTGTTCTTGTATCTGAAAACAAGTATATACACTACTACATATGTAAAAAGACACATAGGCTAATGCTTATTCTTGTGTTACCATATTCTAATATTACAACACCCTGAGGAAGTAGTGGCTCTCAATTTCACCCATTGTACACCGGTAAGCTCAGTATTTAAAACAGGTGAGAGTGCATAGGTTAAAATAAGCAAAGGTTCTTATGCTGAATTGCACTTTGGCATGCTTACATGCTCACATGGACAATGCTAACATGTTGATGTTTAGCAGATGTCAAGTTTACCATCTTAGTGTGTTGGAATGCAAAGTACAGCTGTGGCTGATGGGAATGCCATTAGTTTTGCAGGTATTTGGTCATAAACCACAGTATTGGATAAGGGATGAATGTCTGTACAAAATGGCATCCATCCAATAGTTGTTGAGATATTTTAGCATGGACCAAAGTGGTGGACCAACCGACCAACAGGTCAACATTGCCATCTTGAGAACCACACTTTGATTGGTTTTATTTTGTTCAATATCGTGTAACAGATTTCAAACGTATAAGAATCTTCTCAGTTTCTATGATCAGACTATCATTTGACCTCATGAGCTTTAGTGATACTTGTAACTCACTCCCTGGGAATGCTTTGTCAAATTTGAATGTTTCATTCAAATAAATCACAGCACTTGATTGTTAAATCTGACTTGTAGGCTGTAAAGCTAACTGGCCATGATGTGAGTCAAAATATTGTTTGTTATCATCTTTGCTAGTTTTAACCCCGTTCTGTGAGTTGGAACGAATATTTTTTCTCTCTCTCCATCTACATTCACTTTCTTTGCATGGTGTAACCTGTCATACTTTTTGCTCAAAGCACAAAGTATATTCTGCCATGATATAAAAAACATCAAGTCCTGTTACTTCTTTGTGTTGTAGTACCTGTGGAACTGTGAGTTTGACATGCTGTGCCAGGGCTGAGATTTTACCCAACTCAACAATATTTGGATTTACAACCAAAATTCAACATTGTGTTAATGTATACAAAAGCTGTAAACAATGAAATAAAGGTATACTGTTCTGTTGTGTTGTTCTAAGGTGTGATTTATAAATTAGAGGCTGTTTTACTACATTATAAGTCTGATTAATCAACTGGCTCCCATGAAGTTTCCTTCCCACTGTGGTTTGAATATCACCACTGAGACTCATTACCTTGTTAAACTGCACTGAAGCAGGTAATGTGGATCTTTGCAGATAGGATTTCTGAGTCAGAGAGGATGTTGACCTTGACATAGTAACACGGAGTGACATTAATTAATTTATCACAGGTTCTATTCACAGGGTGAGTGGGCTGTGTTATTGCGAGTGATTTGGCCCTGGTATATTAGAACATATCCATTTAACAAATGTTTTTTCTGCTGTGACTCATCTAAAAATATACAGATTTCAGAGGTAACAACACATCTCATCTCTGGGGATAACCAACAATTCGTCTTTGGCATCATAAATAACAAAAGGCAGAAAAATAGGGTGGTTCACATCACATTTTTAAATCTGTTTGTGTACAGCAAATTAAAGGCAGCAGTAAATGGGCTGAAATAATTCTGTATTCTTCAGAAGTGACACCCAGTTTATATTCAATGTGTAGGACAGTAAGAGCACTTTTACGCTGTCCTAGTCAGACTAAAAAGTGTTTCCACGCCTGCTTCTTACTGTCTGCACACATAAGAGGCTTTTTAATAGCACAGGATGAGCACTTTATAATGTAAGTGTGTAGAGAGACAAGAGAGGAGACAAAAAGAAGTTCTACACTGTGATTCAGGGAAATTGTCTCCTTCTCGTTGTGTGCGGACAGTTAGGAGAGAGTAATGCATCAATCCCAGCTGTCCTTTGCAGCCCTGCTCGCCTCCCTACATTCTCATTCACAGAGTGAGCTCAGCTTTGATCATAGTGTTTCAATATTGTGGTCGTATCCTTTCTGTCTTTCCTCTGCAAAGCTATCATTGATCTGATTATCCCCTGGCAAATGCTGCGTGCCTCACTTTGACCTAAAAAGGAAAGCATGAATTAATCCGCCACAGAGAAAGTTGTACAATAATTTATTATCAAGCCATGGTGCACCTTTTGTGCACTGTTACTGTACAAAAGCCGGTGTCAAATGCAACCTCCAGATCCAATTTTAACACTTCTAGCAAGGCCTATTGTGAGTGTGATGTCAGCTACACCCTCTCATCCTCCACCCCAGGGAGACTCCCATCTGGGGCTTTATGGGAAGGATTGAGAGGAGTCCTGTGAATGGAGCTTCTTGCTATCTCCTAACCACAGCAACACGGCTGGGAGGACCCCTGTTTCTGCAGAAAACTGGTAATATGTGTGCACACGTGTGGGTCTGCTGAGGTGTACATGTGCCTTTGTGTGTGAATGTCAAGAACTATATTTGCATGCAAATGCATGTCTCAGAGTGCATGTGTGTGATATAGGAAGTGTGGACATAAATATTTGAGAGAAACTACAAAGACAGAATGTGTGTGTGTGTGTACTTGTACTTGCTACATAGTGAGGACTGAAAAATGTTTTTTACCTACAGAGTGAGGACATTTTTGGAAAGTGAGAACATTTTGGCCAGTCCTCACAACTTCAAAGGGCTGTTTGAAGGTTAAGACTTGGTTTTAAGGTTTAAGTTAGAATTAGGTTATGGTTAAGGCTAGGGTTAGGGGCTAGGGAATGCATTGTCAATGATGGTCCTCACAAAGATAGAAGTACAGGGATCTCTGTGTGTGAAGGAATACAGGACAGTTTCAAATTTCCATTAAAATGACAGAAGAAGAAGAAGCCATATATATAAGCCCTCCCGAGCCTTTCACATGTTTATGGCTGATATTTAGTAATTCTAAGACCCTAACAAACATAACATAATCCAGCAGATACAATGTCCATTGATCTGTGAAATGTCATGTTTCCCCTATTTTCTCATTGTAATTACATTGTTACAATGTACAATTACACCAGACCAGGTGTATGAAATCTCCATCTTCTCAAGTCAATTTTGTCTATAACTGAGTTCTATAAATCTAATTTTCTGCCAGTGTTGGAAGAATATTGCAACCTGTTTCCTATACAAAATAATTTTAGCTTCAATTTCTAGATGTGAGTGCAGGTTGGTGCACTAGAATATAGAAACATTTAGCTTGACTTGAATGTACTTGAAACAAGTGGATTTGCATTGAAAATAAGCTGAAATATTCAGGACAGTGAATATTGGACTTATATTTATCAGGTGGTCAGAAACACGACTCCAGATGACGCTAATGTTTCTCCGTGTCTACTAGCTGTGTAAATAGGAAACTGTTTGTTAACACACTCACCATATCAAACATATAAGGTAATAATATGTCATGTTTGTGTTTACAGCTTATTGCACTGCCCCAAACACATGGCCAAAATAATCAATCAATGTTGGTTTAAATTGATAAAAAGACATTTCTTTGCAATGTATTTTGTTATCTGGGCTAGAGTTTACTATAAACATTAACCTACCTTTCAGTGAATGCACTATAAAACTTTTCTACACTTGTTTCTTACATTTCATATTTTTATCCGCAGTTATTCTCTGAAAGCTGCAGCTTCTTATCTTTGCTGTAAGCGGCACTGACCGACTACACTCCCTCGAGAACTGCTTGAAAGCTACAACACCAGTTTCCAGGTGTACAGAGAGCCAGTCCTGCCGGGTTTTAAATGCGAGCGCTGCAGCTTCTGGAAAACTCGCTGTAAAGTCTCACATCCTCATCCATAATTGATAGTGCCTTAAGCCTTCCTTGTGCTCGGGATGACAAACTAAAACCAGAAGTGTCAACTCTGTAGCATAATACTAAAGGAAGGGTTGTGTTTGAAATTTGAATTTCACTAGCTTGTCCTGCAGTGAGTCATCCTTTGATGTCCCATCAGTGTGTTTGCAGGGAATAGCAATTAGCTACTAATAAATGATGTCAGTGGTGAATCTTGTCCCTGATGGTTAGTGAGGAGAAGGGAGTTAAAGGTTAGGTGTCCAAGGCTACTGCTCTGTGCAGCATGCACGAGTGTTGTGTACTCAATTATAACTTTCAGTCGGTTTAATTAATTTAAAAGTAACATTACCAGCTGAGTGCTGAGGTCAGGCAAAAGGACTTACATTGGCAGCTCATTTCTCAGAAGCCTCGATCTGAGTAGCAGGAGGTTTCCTGAAAGAAATATGAGGAAAACTGTGTCAGTGTTTATGTGTGTTACGAACCCATACAACCGTGTCATGCTTTGCTTGTTAACCGACAAGAAAACCTGAGCATATTTCGCTACAGAAACACACCCACCCACACAGACACACACACACACACACACACACACACACACACACACACACACACACACACACACACACACAGCTGAGGATAAGGCTTTGCCATGCAAAGAAATCGGGTCAAAATAATCTGATTGAGAACCAGTGCTTGAGGGCAACTTGTGTTCAGGCTCAGGACAGCAAAGTATCAGCAAGCAGCTCCACCTCGTTGTCTACTTTACTCTTCTCTGCCCTACTTTCGCTCTTCTCTCTCTCTTGCTCCTCTCCCACACCTTGGAGGGTAGTACAAACACACTGACTGGCTTTAGCCCATTTCAATCATGGCAGTCTCCCACTCATCCATATTCCAGTCGCTTTCATAACACCTGCAGTGTTACAGAAGCTATGACAATGTTGGATCAGGGCTCTTTTCACCCCAGGCTGATAACACCACAGAGTCCACACTGAAGAGTTTGATCAGTGCTCGGACACAAGATTGTGAGTGCGCGTCGGTGTGCCTTTGGACATCTACAGTATTTATGTGTATGCGAGTGCATGCTTGAGTTTATTATATCTATTTCTTGATGCCTGTGTTAAGTGTACATTACAACCCTGTCAAACACTGCAACAACACTGTCTCTATTTTCTTTTTATCATTTCCACTGTCAGAGAAGGAGTTCAAGCTTCTCAGCACCAACTACAAAGGCCCAAACTTTGACAAGTGCCATCTAAAATCTGTGGTAGAACGACTCTCTGAGGTCATACATCAAACTGCATCCCGGCACTCTTATTTTGCATCATGGATTCCTCTTTTCCTCGAAAAGTCAGTAAGAAGATGCCTTTGTTGATCAGTCCCACAAGCACGAAAATATACAGTGTGTAGAAAGGTATAACCTTGATTTTAATATTCAAATGCTGCTGTGTTCAGAGTTTTATGCCGCTGTTATTCCCTTACACATATTATTCCCTTACACATATCCAACTCACCGCATGAAAACTGTTGGATATTCCCTTTGATATTTTGGGCATTCATCTGTTGGTAGTCTTTGATGGTGGCAAACATACAAAGATACTCAAGAGAGCAGATGGCACATAAACAACACAAGTATTCAGTGCAAAAGACCACAACAGTATCCTCATAGGAACCTGTTCCTGTTTTTAAATGTGCACGACACGTAGATAAATATCCACGGCGTAAAAGGGTGTTTCTAATTCTACACACAGATCTTTACCAGTTCATCTTGAACAAACACAACCTCAATGCTCTGCAGATCCATCAATCGGGGTTTGGAAGAGGAGACTTCACTCATGGTCAAAATCAAAGCAGTGAGCACAAACACTGCTGCCCCATAGTCTCAAACCCTTTTGATCTGCTACCTCTATGGTTAAGGTTTGGTTATGTTTAGGCAGCTAAAACTACTTGGCTAAGGTTAAGGAAAGATCGTAGTCAACCAGAAATTGGTATCTGGAGAAAGGATGCATACAGTGGCCTCCCATGTCAAAGTCACACACGTTTTTAAGTCAACTATCCATCCCGAACACTTTCCTTGTAAGTTTTGTGGCGCTGCTTCCGCATTTGCTTCTGAGCGAGAACAGTCATTATTCGCAGGGCCATGAGAGTTAGTTGTTAGCTGTTTTACTACTAGCTTTTTCCTGCCAACGACCTGAACAAATGACCCGAGCTACAATTTTTCTTTGTGAGAACTGTGGTGTCAAAGGGAGTTCCCAAAATATTTTGATTTATAAGAGCATAAGAGCATCCTTTGGTTCGCACCACTCTGGCCCGAACATCCACAACCATTGTAAAATTTGTAAAAACAGTTTCACCACTGTGGTTAGCTTTGATTTTCTGGGCAGAGTCAACAAACACAAAAATCAAAGTGCTGTGACCTTTAGCAATAAAATGTCAAAAAAGATTGCACAGACACACAAACACATACTGCTTAAGAATGTGAAAGGTCATCTCATGTCGGCTTTAAGAAGAAGAGTGACAAGAAGAAGAACACAATTCAACATCACTTGTTAGTAACCATTATGGATCACATTAATTCTACGCAGAGAATAAAAGTGATTTTAAGTGTAGTAAGACATCCAATGACTGCAAATGTATAGGATAAAGATAGCGAATGATAATGGGTGAAGTTGATTCTCCCTCACTTTTCCATGTACAGCCAAAGCTACATCAGGAAGCTATTAGGATTCCTTACATTTCCTGGGAGAACAGAAACCTGCACATTTTTAAGCTCATTCATAAAGCACAGATGAACTTGAATAGAAGACAAATGAAGGGCACTTTATGGAGTTTTGGGGATTGAATTGGGAATGGGATTCATGCCAAACCACTCTTCTCTCACTTCACGGCCCGCTGCAGATTCAAAGGACTAATGTCAAACTGCACTTCACTGCACTGGGCTTGTTGGGACTGAGTATGATAAATTAAAAATGAGATTGGGGAAACAGATTGAGGCATCAGGCCAGAGGGAACTGCTGATTGGGCTCTTCATTTTGGGAATGCATTATAAATGTCTGTTCACTGGCTGTGGAAAATCTCTCTCACCGATGGAAATTGGGAAACAATTACATTAGATTAGATGTTTAGGATTTTGCAGCTAAACTGAGTGCATTGATGACTGAGGATTACTTTTGACCACAGCAGATGTCTCACAGCAGGAAAAGCATAGCTTATAATAAAAAAAAACATTTATTTAGTAAACATTTCTGCAAGATATATTTCAATGAAGGAACTTCGATAAAGATTGGCAATACACGTTATGGGAATCCTTATTTTCACATTGTTCAGCAGATTATTATGATAACAGTACACTGCCTGTACGGATGTAGGCCTCCCATAACTTACCTAACAGGAAGTGGGTCTAAATGTGATAATAGTCTCTGTGGTGCCCTGGTAAGGACTAATGTACAATGAGTGTCATTGTGGTCTGTCCAGAGACACTGTGAAGCTGGTTAAAGCAGGGAGTTCTGTTCAGCTTTGCAGCGGTTTAAGAATATCTCATAGTGTTATATTAGATTACAAATGTTACCAGAGGTAGGCTGTAACAAGTTACATTTACTACATTCCATGCAGTCCATTTAACTTTTTGCAATAAATTGTACCTGTAAGAGTAATTTTAATGCAGCATACATTTCACTCATACTCAAGTACATTTCGGATGAATTATCTCCAACAACCATTGGATGGATTTCCATAAAATTTTGTACAGATATTCATGGAGCCCAGAAGATGAATCCTACTGACTTTGACAATCCCCTGACTTTTCCACTAGCAACGTCATGAGGTTGAAATATGTGGTTTTAAATGAAATGTCTTGACAACTATCGGATGGATGGCCATATGAAATGGTGATCTCGTGATCCCTTAACTTTGTAGTGTCATCATCAGGTCACAATTTGTTTATGACCAAATACCTGCAAAACTAATGACATTCCCATCAGCCTCAGCTGCACTGTGTTTAGTGATAATTAGCAAATGTCAGCATGCTCATACGCCAAACTATGATGGTGAAAATAGCAAACATTGTAGCTGCTTAACATCATCATTTTAATGTTGTCACTGTGAGCATGTTGCATGCTGATGTTAGCATTTAGCTCAAAGCGCTGCTGTGCCTAAGTACAACTGTGCAACTCCTCATTTCTCTCATATGTGCTTGTTAATGTTTGTACACAGTCTATGCTTTCCAGAAGTAACTACCTCTCAGTTATAAGTGACTCACTAAGTTACTCCAAGCGTGGAGATAGGGGGGCTTATATGAAAAACGGAAATTTGTCCCGACATCAAATGTCTTCAAAAGCTAAAGGAATGCTGATTTTCTCCTCTTAATATTTAGTGTTTAATCAATTTAAAAACAAACACACTGGATGGTCACTGAACTCCTCCCGCTTCATGTTCGAGTTCAACAGTGTTTGTTTAAATCGCAGCATTACTGACACACATGTTAAATATAAACCAGCGTGTTACTGCTGTTGTTGATGAACACATCTGGTCGGGTGTTTGCCAGTGTAACAGTCTAGAGGATGATCTGAGTTTCTCTCATTCACTTGTCTTTTGAAAACTGTGTAACTGTAGCTGATTTGTCACAAAACTGTGTCGCTGTGAACTGACCGGGTTATAATTGTGTTGTTGGTGAAAACGGACACACACTCGCGGGTGGCAATTCTGTGCACCAGAGCGTGCACAGTCCTTACCACTCTGTGTCCTGTGTGTGTTCTGTGTTTTACTGAACATCCAACATGCAGCTGCTGGTGAAAGACTTAATACTGAAAATTCAGAGAAACACTTAGTGTTTTGTCGCTTTTATAAAACATGCTCCTATACAGACTGTGTCAGGTGTGTGCGTGTTTTGATACAAATAGGAGCTAGTTCAGGCACAGCCTAATTTCCCAGCAACATTGACCATTAGTGTAAATAAATTAATACATGAAATAATGATATATGTATTCCACCTACAGGTTGGTCCCCCCTGTGTCTGACTGAAGATTTCGCCCTTGAGTTACTCAATAAGTAAACTTTCCTCTACATGCTTTCATACTCATACTCAAGTAGTTATAGTGATGACTAATTTTTCCTTTCACTTGTACTTGTTATGAAATAACAACACCTTAAATTAAGCAGTACCCACATAAGAATACTATACTCGTGAGATATAACAAATTATCATTGTAATACCACCTATCAATTCTGGACTAATTCCAAAATGCAGGGATGAGAGCCAAAGTTGTGGAAGTAATCAGCTCTAAATCAAACAAGCCCTTGTCGTCACTTCTCAACCATGAAATCCAATTACTGCAGGACCTGAAGGTCACTATGTCCAGGTGTGTTATGGAGCAAACATTGATTATTCAAAGGCTGCAACTGCTGTACGTAAATTGTGCACACAGTTACATAAATGTTGTAGAAACTATATCGAGCTGCAGAGGAAAAGGCCAACAGACACGAGAGTCCTTTAGAAATCTGTTGGGCCATTTCACGAAGATGAGGATGAGAACTTCTTCTACTTATACAATTTGTAGCATTCAGTGAGCAGATGGGAGGCAACTTGAGTGCGACTGAAGTGAATCCCACAAGTGAGGCAGTGTAACAACGCTTTTGGAAAGAATCACATGCTCATTCCAAAAATCTCTGCATGTTATAATTATGCTAATGACTCAGTAGCTGGCAGCGGCTAAGGCAACTGGATTAAATGTGGTCACTGCATTATTGGAAGTTATGAGAGAGCGTGTGTGTGTGTGTGTGTGTGAGAGAGAGGTGTGAGTGTATATGATAATAAAACATGTGGCATTTATTAATGTTAATTTTGAAAATAATCCTTTCGAATCCCTTTGATCTTGTAATAAAGACAGTTTTGGTCATATCAGTTTGAAACCAGTTGAGGCAGCTTTAAAAAGAGTTGCCCTGTGACATTTATTATTTCATGGAGGGCAATGATTTGGTGATTTACAGATTGTGACAAGATGTAATCAGAATTTGCTGTTGATGTCCAGGAAAGTTATTTACAGCAACATTTCGTCCCCATCTTTAGCATTTTGCATCTGTGAGTAAACAGAATCTGCATTGTTCACTGTGATTTTTAAGTAGTGTTGACTTTTTTTTTTATCTCTCTGGCTCTTCCATGATATTGTATTCTGAGGAATGCAGTCTGGAATTCATCGAGATGGTAAATCTCACTGATGAGCTGTGTTCAAAATGTCTCTTTCACTCTTTGGGCCCTATTTTAAGCGAGCAAGTGCAACGACAAGTGCGGGAGGTCTTGGGCGGACGGACTGTGTGGGCGTCTCCAAGCGTACCTGCTATTTAGTGCATAAGGGCTGGGTGACTTGGAATATATAGATCAGAGGGCGTGGTGATTAGTAAATACACCCTCAGCCAGTCATATTACTGGTCTCATCGCTCTGAAACAACTGGGCCAATCACAGAGAAGCATGACAACAGTGGCTCAATAAATGGAAAGACGCTTCTTCAGGAAATTATAATGTCTGGATGATGCAGAGCGGCGCAACGTGAAGCCATTTATATGGCCACAACAATCAGGTTTTTCAGCTTTAATTTTACCATATTTTTTTTACGTTGTAAATGGTCACATCGTATCGCAAAATGCGATACATCAGCGCTTGCACCGTTATAGTACATTTCAAGAATAAAACATGAAACTTTGCTTAAAAAGACATTTGGAAATGAGGCAATGGCACACCAGAAAGATGCGCCACTGTAATCCTAAGTCTTCCGCTTACAGCACAGTAGAATACCGAGTTATAACCGACCAGTCTGATGTGTGTACAGGTGTGTGTGTGGTTACTCTGTAGCAGCCTGGTGCCGTTTGCACGTGATTTAATGAAGGTAAACACAGTGAACGGCAGCACTTTTCAAATCGGAGACTGCAGATTTGTCAACATATGTCTCCTGCTGCCTTCAGATGGCTGCAGGGATTTAATGAACTGAAGTAGAAGCTTTATTACAGTGTAAAGCAGCTGTGAACAACAGATACTGTAAGAATCACTCATATTAATTTATAGGTACAGTAAATGCAGACCGCTTCACCGGCTTTCCTGCTTTAACCACATCTAACCACTTTGGATGCCGATTTAAACGCATCTTTTGGTTGAAGAGTGATTAATTAATATGGTTTATTTACATTTTCAACATTATTCAGTTATTGCTGCGCATATGTTGCAAGTATCTTGTTTGCTCTTGTTAACAAGATCATCAGATTGGTAGCAGATTGACGTCACAAAATAAAATTCACCAAATGGGCTGCAATGGCTGCTGGGGACAAATGCACCACTAAAAGTGCTTGTTTTTGCCACTGACAGGCTCCAATTGTTATTCTAAGTGTCTGACAACATTATGCAAAGGATCCCTACAGAGACAGCCTTTTTGTAAAAAAACAAGACGCTTTTTGTTTAACCAGAAACAGCAGTTATATCGCTCTCGTTAGCCACCAGACAAAACTATAATTTTACCTGGCAGCTCATCGTTAAACACAGTTCATTTCAACTTGAAAGTAACAAAATAAAACTCACCAAAATCGTTTTTTTTTTTTTTGGCTTTCCACAGTTCCAACAATCAGCACCTCTGGTTTGGTCGAATCCTTAATTCATCACGTTAGATGAGAAAAGAAACAGCCATTTTACTCTATTTATTACTCTCCTCACAGACGAACAGTTTCATGAAGAGGCACTGTATAAACAAAGCACAGAGAAGCTCGGATAACAACACGCCGGGTGTGACGCCATTACTTCACGATATCTTTACATAGCAAATAGTTGTTTGCTGTTATATTAATGTTCAGAATCTCATATACAGAACCTTAAAACAACTTTCTTGTAAAACAATCATTTAATTTTTTTCTCGTTACTTGGGAAAATGTTTTAACTTTAACACAGATAAATGTGTATGATTTCAGGACCTACTAGCTACACGTCAATGAAAGCACAGAACTCCTCTGCTTTGCAACAGATTAGAAAGTGTTTGAGGACTATCGTCTGTTTTCATAGTCCTTTGAACTTCCTCCATACGCTGAGCGAGGGGATGGAGTACAGAGAGAGAGAGAGAAAGTGCTGGAAAAACAGCCAGCTCAGGCTGTCTTCAGGGCTAAAGAGTCACACACAAGAATAAGTTGAAAATAAAACTCTTTCAGCGGATGCCAAGTTTCTGCTCTGGCCCATCTTTGAGACTGCACTTTGGTTTCAAAAGTGCTAGACAAAGATCAATTGGTCTTTCTCTTGCCTTTTTATTAGACCTTGAATCAACCCACACAGGGGTTATACAAATACAGTAAAACATTTGACTTTAAACACCACCAGAATTCATTATTCTGTAACTTTAAAAAATAGCCCTCAAGTTCCCAATGGCGCCATTACCCAAATTTATCTCAAACATTAATCACTGATGTCCCCTGACCTCATAACTCATGGTGCTTGAAAAATAAATACAATACTAATAAAAACTAATAGATAAATAAATTGGGTAATGCAAAAAAACAACCCATTATACATATGCTTTGTCCAATCACTTATTACACATATTCACATTTACATTATGTCCTTCTGTGGTCTATTTTAGAACAATATTTTAAAATACTCTAAGTGACTGTAGGCGCCATTGAACTGTAAATGTATTTCATTTTGCTTATAGACCTCCTGATTTCTGCATTTTTAAACCTACTTTTTCCTGTGGTTACCGTTTTACATATGACACAAATTTATGGTGATATAAATACTGTTGCTTTAGGCAGGTTTTTCTAATTTGAAACATGTTCAGAGAACATTTTGAAACAGTTATTTTTGGGAACATCAGTTTCTTTTTCTTCCATTTCCTGCTGATCACCAGTAGTTTCCTCTAGACAGGATTTCAAAATTGCTTTAACCTTATGTCAAGTTTGCCCTTGTTGGTCCCAGTTCTTATTCAGCAGTTGTATTTCAAACCACGTTTGAGCTTTCTGGCAACCTTTGGACAATACTGGTAGAAAAGTGGTGACTGAAGACCTGATTTATGTTTTGAGCTGGCCAGTCTTACATTCAAAACCTTAGCTCTAATCCCCCCACAGATGAATCAGGAAATTACTTACTGTATATTCACAATCCTTCACTAATCACAATTTTTAAATACTGACTGACTGGCAGCATTCTTTAATTTGCAAGTATGTTTATCTTGATTCTGTTCCAAAATAATATGGAC
Source organism: Siniperca chuatsi (assembly GCF_020085105.1). Lineage (NCBI taxonomy): Eukaryota > Metazoa > Chordata > Actinopteri > Centrarchiformes > Sinipercidae > Siniperca > Siniperca chuatsi. Next base: position 22,460,616 of record NC_058043.1, on the reverse strand, counting down.
AGACTAGCTCTTGTAAGAATACATATTTTGGTTAAAACTGATATTAAGTGATTGGCAAGATTTATATTTCTAATCATTTTATTTTAATACACATTTATGACTACATTGATGCATTAGTGAATGATTTTGGTTTAGACCACATTACTAAATACACTAAAGTCAACTGTAATGTTGTTTATAAAGAGAGGGTGCAATACAGGACAGCATAATCTAAAACTTACAGTCTTACAGAGCCTACACAATTTGTCTCCTACTAGCCAAACGTCTATTTTCCTTTGCCTCTCATTAATGGATGAAGAAGCTTAGATCTTGAGGAACCTCTGGAGGAAACTGGTTGTTGATAGACAAGTTGGTTCCTTTTATTTCCTAGAATCAAAAGGTACCAGTCAATTAGCCGTCCAAATCAATTAGAGAGACACTTAATTAGAATAAATGAATCTTGAAAAAACAGTCCCTGGTCTTATTTACTCATGCTTTCCAGCTCCCTTTCATTGCAATCAATATGTATACCTTCTTCATCTGTTTTTATTGTTTAGTAGTTGGGATGCTAGAATATATTAAGACAGAGCCTTATATAGTATAGTAAAACATAAACTACATATGGTTCATATATATTCTGTAATAACTCATGGACTAACCAGTTGATGTCCTATGTGAGACAGGACTGATCACTGTGTGTACCTGTCTCTGTGTTACATATTGAACTATGTTGTATTCTTAGAAGTCTGACAGGCTGTACCTGCTATAAGCCAGAGAATCCATATATGTTTCAGCCGTGGACGGTCGAGTGGCAGACGGTGTAAATGGAGACTGCTGGTAAAATGCAAGCCGACTGTGAACGCAGCACGCCATCTCTGCAGGACCTGGCTCAAGAGAGACATACACTGCCTTCAGCCAATATGTGCACATACACACAGACACACACACGCCCATCAACAAAAATACACAATATACACACTGACACACGTACACACAAATACACACAAACATGCATCCCGAAACACACACACACGCAAGGCACAGAGAGGCAGGCACTCAAGGCAGACAACACCTGTCCCTTTCTGCCTGTTTGTCTATCTCTCTGGGACTGCAGCTATAGCACAGGGTTAAAAAGTCCAGGAGAGAGAAAGTGAAATAGAGCTTATTTTGCGTCACCAGCCATAGACACACACTCTTAACACACACACACACACACACACACACACACAGATGACCAGAGTCTAGGACTCTATTGACAGATGGATAGAGGGAGCAGTGAGAGAGGGAGGGAAGGATGGAAATAGTGACTTGGACTAAATTACCACATGCCATTTCTTCAGACTGCTTTTAAGTGTCAGTAACAATTTGTCTCTGCTGCCTTCATGTATCAGTATGTAGTGGAAAAGGGATTATTTAGTACCTACTTGAAATGATGTGATTGATGGTGGTGAGATGAAATTGATGGTAATGAAAGCCTACCTTTCTTTCCATTTTGTAACTGTCTGTCTGTGGATATGTGGGCAGCATACGGTATAATGCATTTAGACGTACTTTAGTATTATCATCTTAGAAGCTTGTGTATGTTCTTGTGAGTGGATGTTTTTTTGTGTAGGTTTGTGTGCTTATTTGTTTCAGAAGTGTTTAATCAGGGATTTATTTAAACTGCTGCCAATGTTTAATGAGGCTAGCACGCAGTCTGTTATTGATGTATTTAATTTAGCCTACAAACAGCACATTATCTAGCCTGGATGTTCTGGCTAAATGGATCACTGGCCATCTCTCACATATGTGAAAATAGCAGGTTCTAGGTGAAGTCTCATGTAGGAGAGACATGCCAAGAATCTCCAACCGCTCCTTGCTTTGCTTCCATAAAAGGGTGCAGGAGTCATTTATATGTATAAACTATGGAACAAATCCTAGTCTTCTTTCCAACTGCAAAGATTCTGCGACATTACGATGTTTTCTTGTGACAGAGATTTCACCGACAGGTACATAATTCAGTGCAAATATTTCAATGGATGACATCGACAGATTTCCATTATTAGCTGTAACAAGACTAAAAGTCTACAGCCATGATAGCGGCTCTGTGAGGCTGTACACAGTGCTACTTTGAGCTAAATGCTAATGTCAGCATGCTAACATGCTCACAATGACAATGTTCATGCTTACCAGGTATAATGTCTACCATGTTCACCATCTTAGTTTAGCATGTAAGCAAGCTAACATTTGCTAATTAGCAATAAGTACAGCTGAGGCTGATGGGAATGTCCTTAGTGAAATTTTTATCTACTTATGGCACTAGATGAAAAGTTAAAAGAAATTATTACAATTTTTCCTGTGGGCAACATGAATGTCTAAAGCAAATTTCATGGCAATCCATCCAATAGTTTGGACATTTCACTAAAAACCACGTGTCAAACAATCAATAAAACATCAACCTCATTGTGGTACTTGAGGAAAGGTCAGGGGATCACCTCTGAGGACCATTCATGTCTGCTTTACATTTCAAGGCATCCTATATTTCGATATTTCAGTCTGAACCAAAGTGGTGGACCAACCGATTCACAGACCCACACTGCCATCCACAGAGCTATGCAGCTAGCATGGCTAATAAAAAAGCAGAGGCTGACAGCAAATTAATGGCTAACATCACACACACACACACACACACACACACACACACACACACACACACACACACACAGACAGACAGGCAGACACCTACGGTAGTAAATGCATGTCCATATGGTAGATACAGTAGCTGCAGGCTTGTGCTGAGCTTACCCTGTCAGTGACTGCAGTATAGCAGGTTACAGCTGCCAGCTGAGCTTTGTAACCAACCTTTGAGATGAACTCATGTCAGTGAAGCTACCGGGGAACAATGTGACCATTCTGCCTCTCAGCAAGGTTGCTGAATGGCAATGGTAAGTGAGCCTCGGGTTAACAAGTATCCACATCAGGACAACCACTGTGTGTGACTACTGGGTCTTGCTGGTAACATGATTATTTCCCATGTTGCGGAGGGACTATGCAATAAAAGCATCACCATAGAGAGATGTGTTGCAATTTAGTTTCATTTTCAGTTATATAACAAGGTGTGACTAGAATCACATCACTGAGCCATGAAAACAAAGACAAGCAATATGACACCTCAAATTTTCAATTACGCTGGCAGGTAGCAGCCATTAAGCTGCAATTACTGTTATTAAACTCTCTGCTGTCTTTATTGCAGGATGAATCTCAGGAGACACTTTCCAAGCCCCAGTGGGAGACATAGACATATACGTGTAACTGAATATGTTACATCCAATTAAACCCGGTTGAGACCCATAGCATTACCAATGATGCTATTACCGCTGTCCGGAATATGGCCGACGGTACTGCCAACAACCTGGCTATGGCAGTGATTCTCAATTTAACATCCTGTTTATTGGTTTAGAGCAGCTGCTGACGGCAAAAAGTTGAACCTCATTCCCTCCCTGCCACTGTGATATTGTTAGCCTTGAACATAGCGTCACCGGGCCCTTTGTGAGTTACAGACCGGCAGCCTGCCCATTTGAAAAGAGTGAATACAGTGCAGAAGAAAGTAGGCTGGGGGGATAAAAACCTAACAGAAACAAATTATGTGCTTGCAGCACCAGAAAGGCCCGATTCATGGGAAGCAAAAGATGGATGAGTGTCGGTGGGGAGGCTTGCTTGAGAAGAGGGAATTGGATTTTACAGAGGCAAACAAGATGGATGGATGCAGACCAAGCCACCCTGTCTCTATGGCTAGTGGCTCTGCTGTCTGATACCTCAGAGAGGTCGGTGAAAGGAGGGCCAGCACGTCACATTTAACAGACAACGAGGAGGGAGGACAGGCGTACTGGAAAGTAGGACAAGAACAGGCTGGCCTACTGTAAAAGCCCATGGGATGTTCATAGATAAAGAAAGACCACTCACCCTGACAGCAGAGTGCTGCGTTTACTGAACCGCAACAATAGCCTGTTAAGACAGCAAGAAAGCAGCGCATGTGATTATAAGCTTTTATTAAAGTTGTTTGTTTATGTGCTATTTATATTAGCTTGAGGTAATGGATTAGTCACCAGCTACATCACAGGTTTGAGCTAAAAGTAAGCATTATTTACCTTTTTCCCCTTCACAATAGCAGTGATTTAAAGTGGCCTGGGAGTCACATGTTATAATGGCTACTGAGGCCTCAGAGACCAATGGGCTGCACGCAGAGAAACCACAGTCTTAAAATATCTTAATAAATCATACTGCATACATTCACGGCCATTACAGAAACCTGACATGTAACACACTGATATGCAATTAGTTTAACAGCCTCAAGGTTATTACAATTCAAAATCCCCCAAGACAAGAGGTGTCAGAATTGGGGTTTTATGCTAGTTTGACCTGGAAAGGACAGCAGAGTTGCTAAGTGCTCACTTTGCTGGTTAAAAAGTCACTTTTTCTTCAACCACCATAATTTAATAAATAATGCAATCCAATTATATTTATCCCCCTGTTTTCACAGAGATAATGCCAAAGAATAAGCAGAGTCGGTAAGCCACTTTAAGTGAAGAAATAGGGACAGAATGGCATGGAGAGAAATCTAGGCTAAGTACAAAAGGTCTCAATATGCTCATCCTCAGAATAATAGTCTTTAAATGGTCCATGCGTGCCCTGTGGTCTGCTTTGTGTTTTGCCTCTCAATAAAAACGAGTGTGAAGCAGACATCTGGACAGTCTTCGAGCACTGGCTCAAACATCTGCTACAGCTCAGCGTCAACAAGATTGTGTGTGTACAACTGTGCAGGTGTTCCTTCAAGAATACACACGCAGATTTTTTCATGCTGGAAACTGACATAATCACTTCATTTGTGGCAGTTATTTTGCTGGGAGGGACAAGCAAATGATCAGGAGCTACCATTAGTGAGGACAACCGGATTCATCTATTACCATCTGCACCAAAGCTTAACATTGAATGAATCTGAAAAAATACATTTTAAAAATGGGAAGCAAGCAGAAATGTTGATGTCTTGCGTGGCACTGTGATTAGAAATGATATGTTTGGAAAGTCAATATTGGAGTAAAATGTTGTAAAGTAATCAGTAAAATTTGCATTGTATTTGTGGAGTTGCTGGATGGATTTGTCTAATGCAGTAATTGTGCAGCTTTGATTGCTCTTGTTGTTCTGTAATCACTGCAAGTGGAGTCATACTGTATGAAAAAAACTGAACTGTGCAGAAATATACAGATGTGCAGATGTCCCTGTACTTTGTGTGCAATGACTGATAACTATGAACACTTCGCCTTTCAATCGATTCTCTTTGCCTCTGGCACAGTGAGGAATGTAATGTCACACCTCGCTGTGCAGCCCCTTCTTGGTGTTTCATCACAATTTTTTTTGGACCAGCTATCCATGTAAGATGATATTTAAAGATAAATTCAGCCAAAAAGGAATTTCAGTAAACGCTGAGGCACCGATGCTTGTTGCACTTGACACGTGTCAGCTTGTTCAAATAATGATTACCATACTGTATGTTTGATGACTTTTGAAGCTTAAAACGTCACTGAACCTCGGAAAGGCTTTCATCCACTGTTTTGGCGTTTACAACAAAATAGGATGCATTCATATTCTTTGATGCTACATAACAGATATCAGGCCTTTACAGCTGTGTGAAGGGCAGGCATAGGCTTCACTTGATTATGGCTAACATTAAAACATTTTTGATACTACTATATCATATGATATAACTGCTACTCACTGCAATTCTGCAATTCAAGAGAAAATGAATATCAGTGGATCAAATGAACATAATGCCGTTCTCTTATAAGCATTTTTTGTGTAAATATCAGATTTAAAAATCTGAAATCAACAGGGTGCTGTGCCACTGATTCATTGAGGTTGAATACTGTTGCTGTTATTATTTCTGCAAACCATCAGACGTCACTGTGACTTCCGTTTTCAATGCCGTAAAGCTTCTGATCTTTTTCAAGGCACACAGTAAGAAAGTACCTAAGCTTCACAAGGCTTTGTCCGCCTGTAATCACTGGATTCACTAGGCATAGAATACACAATGATGTTACTGTAAGGCAGAAAAGAAATATGGATTCTGCCCTTGAAATGCTGCCTGCTACTTCGTTTGTCTTTTTGAATCAAGGCCTCCATGCATTTTGATCACACTTAAAACAATATAATGGTTCAACAGCAAGGTAAAAAGCAGTGCTCTGCTTTGAAGTATTCTTTACATGACATGTACACATCAATCTACTCATCAATCAAGAAATTATAATACTTTGATACACAACACATTTTATGCTAATCAAATTTGGGGCAATGTTAGGGAGCACTGAAATCAGGCCAACTGGTAACAAACTGATGATACTTTGGATCTTTGATGCATTTCTCTGTTCTACCAGGCATTGCTGTTTGAATCCTCATGAGGATGAACCACAATTACACACACACACACACACACACAAAATTTTGTTACACTTGACAACTATGCATGTAAATGATTGACAGCAAAACATTGTAACAAATTACAATTTTAAGAATTGTAAGAGACGTACGTTCGTATGTCTATATTTGACTAAACAGGAACAGTTTGACAGAGTGTTCCAAATATATTTTTATTTGACATTGATTTCTAAATGTCAGATGATGAACTCCTGTTTTCATGCAGAAAAAAATCTAACTTTCCAAAATGGCAACATCCTCCTGAACGTTTTGTTCCTGTCCTCTTTGCCTCTATAAATTTTGTCTGTCAAACCCTTAGAGGGATGTGACTTTTGAATTATTTGTTTCTGAGGTTTAGAAGGTGTCTTTTTTGCGTGTCTTTAAGGCTTTGTTGTTTCTCACTACTTGTGTAGCTGAACGACTGCTTAGTTTGTCCTATATGCTAGTCTGGAAGACTGATCTACTGCACAGTTGTGAATCATCCAAGAAAAGGCCTATGGCACCGGTCATTTAGCACAGACAACCTCCAAAGCCAAGCATGTTATCACCTCACATCATCAGCCAAGCAAATGTTGACTTCTTGTGAAGACAGTTTTCATTGTTTCTCTAGTTGAGAAAGTTTAAGCTGAATCAGAAAGTGCCCCAGATCTCTATTTCCACATCTGTGACTCGGTCCCAGGGGAACCCTCAAAACGCAGATGACGCGCTGCAGTGACGCTAGCCGCCTTAGCATTCATAGTCATCACTAGAGACACACTTCCTCCTGCTCCATACTCTGCTTTAGAGGGGGGTTCCAAACAAAACTGGAGATCTATATTCTGGTGTTGTTTGTTGAAGGCAATCTAACCAATGCTATTGCTGTCGTGATGAACTATATTAGACACTGCACTACATAAAATCTACAGTATGTTTGGCCCAAAACATTGAGATAGAGCTTTGTCTGCTTCATTGGCACTGCAGAAGAAGGTGCTCATGTGCAGTTTGTCCTTCATAGAGCCTTTAAAAAAACATGGCCAATTTCTCCGTCTCAAGACAAGACAAGCTACAGGAGTCAAATTCTCACATTATAGACAGCTAATCCACTAAACAAGGGCTAGAGGAGCAAAATAACAGGGCCTTGACATTGAGTTTTAAAGACTAACACGATCCCATAGGACATTTATTGGACTTGCACTATAAGTGACTGTGTGTAACATTTAGGAGGATCAAGTGGCTGAAACGGAATATAATATTCATATGTATGTTTTCATTAGTGTAGAATCACCTGAAAATAAGAATTGTTGTGTTTTCGTTAGAATTTATCTACAGAAGGAGTGGGTCCCTTTCAAGCTGCTAGTTGGTGCTCCGGGCTTTGAAGCCAATTTGACATAGTGACCAAACCGTGAGATTACAACTTCTGGGTCCATCATGTGATGCACACTAGCCCCAAAAGACTTTTTTCCATAGACACATGTGAAAGAAGCGTCTGTAAAATGATGGATACATTTTTTTGAACGTCACAACTCCCGTGAAATGACTCGTTTCACTATCAGAATTTGATCCATTCGGTCCGAAAACATTTGGAAAGTCTAGAAGAGCTGCACGATTAAATCATTTTATCCCCATTCAAGTTAGCGGAGGGCTAAACCGAAGGTTAGCCAGCTCGGCAGTGGAAGTCTCTAGAGCGCTTGCTCCTGTGGGGGCACACAATGCGGAAGCTATGCAGAAGATCAGCCTAATTTTATACCTGGAAGTATAAGTTTTTAGGTTTCAAGTTTTTAGGTTTCCTGCCACTGAGCAGCTTTCACAGGAATGAATGAAGCCCCACCTCCAACGCTGTATCCAGTTCTCTTTATACATCCATGGTCCCCTTCTATGGAGTCTGCCATGTTGAACCACTGATCCTACACACTGGTCCTTCAAGAATGATCTCAAGACTACAATCCTTCACTAGAAAGTGGAATTAAAAACTCACAGCAAAGTGTAAGGGTAATTTTTAAGAGGAACTCTCAAGGTTAGACTGGAATAACCATTAAGATACAAGGATTATAACCATATCTATTATTATATAACATTGGTCCTTACTAAGGTAGCATCCAAATTCAGTATTGTTGCCATTGTGTGAGGGCTCTGGTGGCTCCGGTGAGTTGTTTGAAATTGTGGCAACGACGAACGGTACAACCAAAGGGATGCCCTGTGAATAAAAATCTCCACACATGCTTCAGAACAATGTGCAGCTTGTCACGTTTGCATCACGTTGCGCAATATTGTCTTATGGTATGCCCTCACATGATCCATTTCTTAGCTAGCTAGCTGGCTAACATATAGGCAGTCTATTGAGGGCGGCAGCTAAGGAGCTAACTTTGCAGAGCTGGTTTCAGATTACCAGCAGTCCAGCAGTTGAAGCATTATGATAGAAATGTCAAGTAGGCTTATTTTCTCAGAGGCATTTTTTTAAAAGTAGGATAATAACTAATAAACAAACATTTCAATCAATTTAAATACACAGTATATTATATCTGTGTATAGTATTGTGAATGAGTTTCATCTTTAACATAATGTTAAAGAGAGTGCTTTCTGTTGGGGACTAACCCCAAAAGCTCCAGTTCAGAGAGCATTGGAGAGCCTGGTGATCAAGTAAAATACTTCTGCTACTACTAATAGCTATAGTGAAATATGGGATGGTAAGGCCAGAAAATATGTGGACAATGGTATTCCTAATTCTGATTCTAATAATTAAATTTAAGATGAGGTGCAACCACAAGGCTCCAGACCAGAGAGTGCGGTAGAGCATGCTAAAGGTAATGGCTGAGTGTGAGAGAGTTACTATAAAGGGCCATGCCAGTAAGAGTGGGATAAAGAGAAAGAAGGATGCTGTGGACAACGGTATTCTTTACAATTCTAAATTGTATATCTGTGTCTTTGTGACAAACGCTTTGTTAAAGCGCTATAGAAATAAAATGGAATTGGATTGAAAAGAATGTCAGCATTTTGCCTTGCACTGTCTTTATATTATTGTCTCTGAAAATTTCATAGACAGAAATGGTTGTAAATGATTTATTTACAGACATTCTGATTCATTTATGGAGATATGAGTAGAATCAAAACTTGGTTTTGGATGATACAGTGAAGTATATTAAATTTCCAATGACTCGAATTTGCTACTACTTTTAAAGGTGGGGTATGCGATTCTAATCCAATATACGTCTTTTTGCCAAATTCTGCAAATATCTCCTCACGGTTCACTAACTGTCCGTTCAGTGTGTGCACTGAAAAAAAACTCTAGTGTTTGTACACAGCCCTGGCTCTGTAAATGCTAAACAAACAAAGTGGCTCAGACCGGGCCACACAACACTAGTCCAGCCATGATTTGTGTGTCGGGTAACGTTAAATGACTTGCACACGGACATTAAGCTTACTTTCTAGTTAGCTTCACAGCAGCAACTGTAGCAACAGTTTGCTAACCCACAACCTAACTAATGTTATATTACTTGTTGTGCCGTTGTTTGCTCTATATCATGGTATTGGATTTCTTCAGAATAGCATACCCCACCTTTAAATTTTTCCTTTACATGATGTACACAATATCAACTCATAAACATCTGAGTTCAAAGAGTTTATGTTTGAAGTTTGAATATTGTGGTTTTTACTTTTTTGGTTTCAAAAATGTTTTCTTAAGTTTGAATGCTTTACATAGCTTCTGTTGTCTATAACAAGTAATTAAATGAAGGGCCATTGTGGCATGTTGAAACGGTGTGATCACGATGTGATGCAGGTGTTTTACTATCAAATTGATAGATGGCAGTGTGAAGCTTAAAATGAGCTTGAAAAAAGGGGTTTGCCCTTTTTTCAGGTTAGAGCAACAGCCCCTCAAAAAGGTCTGTGCACGTCCCTGCACAAACATACAGTACAATGTTTCTTTAACCACAGATTTTCTTAAAATTGATTTTAAGAGGTTCTACTGTTTGTAAAACATGCATATAATAATGAATATTTTACTATTCTTGATCTATTCTTGTAGGAAATTCACTGGCTAAAGCATGTGGTTATTCTGACGTAACATCAACTACAGCAACAGTTGAAGCTGCATGCACACTGAGGCAGCACGGGAATGCACAGAATCTACACATAAAAGTAAAACATCTCAAGCTGAGTCCTCATTCTGCTCTGCGCCAATAAGACGATTCTGTCCATTTTGTACCGAAGTGTAAATGGGGACAAATCAGAAAATCAGAAATCATGAATCAACTATCGTACAATGTGATGGTCTCATATTTCTACAGCCATTCGACTAGTGTTCATCTAGAATGAAATAATGAGATAGTTGAATGTTTTTCACATAAGGGGAAAGGATGTCACAAGAATGCAAAACTATAACGAGACTATGCGGTCGCTACCTGACAGACGAGGTGGCAAAACAATGGATTCATCTTGTATTAATGTTATATATTATTGTTAGATTCAAAAAGACGGAGGCACTGAAATAACAAAAGTCTGACATATTATCTTGATACAGTACAATTTTTAACTTACCATAGCACACTGGTTGTTATTTACATTGAAATGGTTGTTGTAATGTTTTTGAGTTTTATTTCCACATTCCAACAGTTGTCAGGTTTGGTTCTAACTTTTTTTGACTGCTGTTGAAAATGCCTTTCATTTTCAAATACATTTAATAATACACCAATTCACATGGAACCGAGGTAAATACCAAAACACACACACAAAAAAACGGGATCAAAACAATGGATTAGTATCTTCTACTCTATGCTTATGAGAAACCTTGAGGCAACTCCAGTCAGTTTTCTTATTCATACACATTTCCTTCTCCGGGGAAAAAAAAGCAGACTCCTGTTCCTGTGATTTAAATAAATAGGACTGCTCCTGCTTGAGGCTCTCCTTTAATTTTCCACTTCATATCCTGAGTCAAGCCGTGCAAATATGACAAACAACCATGCCGGCCTGTCATGGACAAATCCAGCGTCACCTGCAGAGAGGAAGGATCAGGACAACTGTTTTTTTTCACCTGCGTGCTGTCATTCATGGGCAGAGACACCCACTTAATGATGAGAGACTGCACGAATCCTCGTTTTCCTGAAGCGATTTAGAGCGTCAGTATGTCATCTGCAGGATATGAATAGGTGATTCACTGACAGTCAGATGTGTCACCAGATGTGTTCTCTCGCTGAAGTTATGGATGATTTCGCTGATTCAAGGAGAAAACAAGATGTGGATGAGTTGGCGTATTTCTCTGACCTCAGTGGCTGATTAATAACCTGCTATGTACACCTCCTGGGAGTTTGGCTGAGGCTGACGATTTACAGGTGAGAAGAATGCAATTAGCTTAGATGGAAGAGGCATTCAGCGCGGTAGAAATACACACAGCATGAGCACTGCTCTACTTTTACTTACATGACTTTTGCAGGAAAGAAAAATTGGATGTAGGCCATTTTCAGCTGAACCATCCTAAAGAGAGCTGTGCCAGCCCACTAGCCTTTGCTGTGGTCCAGGCTTTGTGTGAGAATGAGGCATCTTGAGGTGAACTCCTCCACTAAACAGGCAGCACTAGAGACTCAAAAGGATTGCTTTCTTCCTTACCACCCACCGAGACTTAACACATCACATTTAAAATGCTAAGTAGAATTGAATATGTCAACCATAACTACAGAGACTCTATTAGTCCTCTTTAATGTAAATCACAGAGGCGCTGGGAGATTCCTTTGAAGAGTGGGAACATTACTGTGACACTGCCAGAGGCTTTAGAGATGCTCAGGCATTGGCGAATCCACGGAAATAAAGCGTAGTCATTTCTGACTCCAAGCTGTGTGTTTGCTGGTCTGTGAGATCACTGACTTTCACTTCTTTTTCTCTTTACCATTCGCATTATCTGTCTCTCTTCTTCCTCATTGCTACTGTATGTCACTTTAGTCGGATCAGATGTCTTCCCTCTATCTTTTTCACCTGCTCCACTCTCTTGTGTGTGCTGAAAAAGGTCTCTTCGCTCTCCATTGTTCTCTGGTTCTTTCCATCTCTCTCTCCTCTTCATCCTTCCCATCCACTGTCTTTCTCCCTATGTGGCCGCTGAAAGCTCTTTAAAGATGCCCGGGGGGCTTAAGCACTTTGACATTATTACATGAGCCTGTCTCACTCAAACCAATCCCAAGCCAATTGAGAAGCTTATGTCTTTGCCACAGCAGCTTTACAAGGAAGAGGGAAGCTCCTAGTCCACTGACCTGACCAAACACAGACAGTAGACTTCAACACACCTAGCTCTTTCATGCATTTTTTTCCTGTATTTTTAACTGTTGAATGGAGAGAGAAAGAAAATAGATTACTTGTGTTTTCACCACACAGTAGAAAGAGCAAATATAGCTAAAGGGCAATGTTATATAATCCCAGAGTTAAATATTCTATATGTGCTGTACATTATATATGCTGTTGTGAGTCACCGTGGTGTAATGCGAATCCTCACCAGCTTATGCAAAGGTTTTGCAGTCAAACAGCATGCTACACAGTGTAGTATAGTTTGAAAAATTCTGCTGCGCACATATTTTAGGTGCTCAAGAGGAGGACCTCTACTAGCACAGGGCTCTGTGTGTGCATTCACTTGCATAGTAGCTACTGTACGTGTACTGCTTGTTGTAAATGGATGTTTTGAATGCATGAATTGAAATTGTTTTGAGTATTTAACAGTTATTAAGTCTTTTCAATGAATTAAGTCTTCAAAAGTTCAGTCACTTCAATCATGCATGCCCCCTGTTTAGAGACAATCATTGTTTGCATGTAAAGGCAACAGGAGTCAGTCAATCATCACAGCCACTATAATGGATCACAGAATCTGTAGTTAGGTCTACATGCATAATTTCCAGGTCAGAATATTTTACGTTTTAACACACTCTTGACTGATGGTGACAAACAAAAAGCTGATAAATTAAAGGAAAAACATGGAGAAAAAATAAATAATGCAGATGCTTCAATACAGAACACAAAGGGTCAATTGAATGAATGTTTTAATGAGTCTGAAAATAATGTGAATCATACAGTATATTATGGCCTTCACAATTACCAGATTTCAATCATCAGGTGGACTGACATCTCTACTTTTTGTTCTGTTGAAATTATTCCATATAGCCAAAGCTTAAAAATGTCCTTTAATTTGAATTTTACATCAAAATCATCCACACAGTAATACCATATCATCACCTTATATTGCTTATCGTGTACATAAATATACATTACCCTATTCATTACTCCAGTGCTTCTATTCCTTTTATGGATTTTGAAATTAAGTGAATCAACTCAACTATCACTCAAAAAGCACACAGCAGCCCTCACTCACTACAAAAGTTTCAGGACAGTAAACAAAAAACAAAAACCTTTCACTTTCCTGGAAGTGTCCATATTTGTCAAAGTATGCTGTGTTCAGTTAACCTGCCCCCCCCCCAACAATTAGGTAATCTCAGCATTCTATTCTAACTTTTTTATTTTTTTATTTCTGTCTTTATCTTCGCGGAAGAATGGGAAAAGCCATCTCTAAAGCTCCTGCTCAACCTTGACGTGATGACTTTTGCGGAGTTTTTAAAACCCAAGCCTGACTCATATTTCCCAGACTGCTGGTCCTCCTCTCACATTTAATAAGACTGCGTGGCTGTGACACAGAATGTGATAGCACCACTTCCTGTGCCAAGTACACAGTGTGTCTCTGGGGGAGAAAATGACTGTAGGATGCAGGAAACTGTCTCATCCTGGCACCCACGCTGATAAGGTCCATGTTCATCGTTAATGGGTGTCGCTGAATGAAATCCAAAGATTAACAACAATTCAAAACAATGTCTGAGTGAGCTCTCATCCCTAAATAACTTTGACAGTGGACTGAAAATAGCACTGAGCCTGTTTGAATCTGTCAGCTCTTCTCTTTGTTAACATGGTTATATTTGGACTTCACTGTAGTTGAGGATCAGTGGATACATAACTCAATCAAAGCCAATGTTTGCTTTAAAAATGTACACCAAATCCAACAATTTGTAAAGCATTTAGCCACATGTGTTATTTGTCCTCAGTAGACCTATTCTGCCCAGGAGCCAGTGACAGTTGTAATGAAATGAATAAGTGGTGCTCAATCTAAATAGACATATGACTCACATTATGACAAGCAGGTAAACACACTCTTTCTACATCAAAAGACTATTCAATAATTAAAATATATTGGGTTTTCTGTGAAATCTTTCACAAAGCAACTGACCATTCACTACTAAGCCTCGCCCCCCTTAGAAGTTTTCTGTACTCACACGGCACATATGCAGTTTACAATGATAATGGTGGCAGATTTAGCCTACCACTCGAAATTCTTAGTCATTTTCCAAACAATGAGTCTTCAGACAGAGGCTGACCAAAGCAGGCTTCTCATTTCTAGCCAGTAACCATCAATTTTGCCAGCTGAAATGACAACTGTCGCTAGCAAAGTTTGTCAGCTGTAGCTAGCTAGCAAATTTAGCTAACATTAGCTCCATGAGTTGATTGAAAATGCTGTTTCTAGCTCACTTTTTAATGTTTGGAGCAGATAATTTTTAAAAGGAGAATCTTGTAAAAGGTGTCTTAAATATGCACTTGACAGTAGACTGTCACATACCTGATCCATCCATCCATCCATCTTCTTCCGCTTATCCGGGGCCGGGTCGCGGGGGCAGCAGTCGGCATACCTGATATTGTGCTAAAAGCTGAGACTAAAGCTGCATGTCCCAGGTAAAAAGTCATGCTGATATTTATGCCTCACCAGCTGATCCATGTAGAAAACATGGAAATAAAGAAACAGCTCTTGTATTATAGTGTAAAACTAGTTAGTCCTAATATAAGTATCATAAGGAATAAGGATAGAACCAGAGTGACTTATTTTTCACATAACATTGTGTAGCTGCTTAGCTTACATGAACAGGCAAGACAGAGGTTAGATTTATGCTTTTTTGTTCGTATTTTCAAACAGTATTTCACTTTTAACGTTACAAGAGAAAAGGCTTTGAGGATGAGGACTAAACAATGTGTTTGACAAACGTAACACTGTCTCAAATAATGGCTGGGTTTGCTGGAGTGTAGACTTACCTAAATCCATAGAGCAAGACAGAGCAGCTAACGTTAGCCTACACTAATATAGAAGCATCCAGAACTGGCTCCCACACAGTGGGTAAATATTAAACAGTGACTGTGCTAGATGTAAATGGGGCTTTTGTAACCCCACAAAATAAATAACCCTGGCCTTGGAAGTAACACTGGGTTAAGATACTGCTGTCGGTAACAAACTAGTTAGCAGGGCATGCTAATGTTTGCTGCCTACATTAGAGCTGATAGAAAGATAGAACAATCCATCCATTAATCCATTCCTTACACTTTTGTTCTTGTGTTTTTGGTTTTGGAGAGGGTAAAAAAACCCATTACAGCACACCATTTTGGCATGTGGAGAAATCCAAAGCTGTGCCTAGTTAAGGTGGCTAAGCTATGATTGAACAATTGCTGTTCTGGGCGGGGTTTAGTATATGGTCAGTTGTATCAAATTAATGAAAGGAGACAGTTGTGGTATAAATATTGATCTAAACCTAACATCGCTACCTCCTCTATGATTTTAACCCTGTTGATAGCATATTCATTTAGATGACATCACACACTGGGAAAGCGCATGACTGCACATGTATTCTGACTGCTGTGATATTGATGCTCCGTTGTTCTACTGGGGGACTTCAACGCCCACGTGGGCAACGACAGTGACACCTGGAGAGGGGTAATCGGAAGGAACGGCCCCCCTGATCTGAACCCGAGCGGTGTTCAGTTGTTGGACTTCTGTGCTAGTTACAGTTTGTCCATAACTAACACCATGTTCAAGCACAAGGGTCTCCATCAGTGCACGTGGCACCAGGACACCCTAGGCGGAGGTCGATGATCGACTTTGTTGTCGTATCATCTGACCTCGGCCGCGTGTCTTGACACTCGGGTGAAGAGAGGGGCGGAGCTGTCAACCGATCACCACCTGGTGGTGAGTTGGATCCGCTGGCGGGGAGGAAGCCGGACAGACTTGGCAGGCCCAAGTGTATCGTGAGGGTCTGCTGGGAACGTCTGGCGGAGCCCTCTGTCAGCAGGGTCTACAACTCACACCTCCGGGAGAGCTTCTCCCAGATCCCGGGAGGCTGGGGACATTGAGTCCGAGTGGACCATGTTTTCCACCTCCATTGTCGATCACGGCGGCTCGTAGCTGTGGTCGCAAGGTTTCTGGTGCCTGTCGCGGCGGCAATCCCGAACACGGTGGTGGGCGCCGGAGTAAGGGATGCCGTCAGGCTGAAGAAGGAGTCCTATCGGGCCTTGTTGGCTCGTGGGACTCCCGAGGCAGCTGACAGGTACCGGCAGGCTAAGCGTGCTGCAGCCCGTGCGGTCACAGAGGCAAAAACTCAGGACTGGGAGAGGTTCGAGAGGCCATGGAGGAGGACTATCGGTCGGCCTCAAAGAAATTCTGGCAAACCGTCCGACGGCTCAGGAGGGGGAAGCAGTTCTTCACCAACACCTTATGCGGTGCGGGTGGAGAGCTGTTGACCTCGACTGGGGATGTTGTCGGACGGTGGAAGGAATACTTTGAGGATCTCCTCAATCCCGCTGTCACGTCTTCCGAAGAGGAAGCGGAGGCTGGGGACCGGAGGCGGACTCATCCATCACCCTGGCCGAAGTCACTGAGGTTGTTGGCAAGCTCCTTGGTGGCAAGGCTTCGGGGTGGATGAGATCCGTCCTGAGTATCTTAAGTCTCTGGATGTTGTGGGACTGTCTTGGCTGACACGTCTCTGCAACATCGCGTGGCGGTCTGGGACAGTGCCTCTGGACTGGCAGACCGGGGTGGTGGTCCCTCTGTATAAGAAGGGGACCGGAGGGTGTGTTCCAATCACAGAGGGATCACACTTCTCAGCCTCCCGGTAAGGTCTATTCCAGGGTACTGGAGAGGAGAATTCGTCCGATAGTCGAACCTCGGATTCAGGAGGAGCAGAGTGGTTTTCGTCCCGGTCGTGGAACACTGGACAAGCTCTATACTCTCCATCGGGTGCTCGAGGGTTCATGGGAGTTTGCCCAACCAGTCCACATGTGCTTTGTGGATCTGGAGAAGGCATTCGACCGTGTGCCCGGGGCGCTTTGTGGGGAGTGCTCTGGGAGTATGGGGTCCGGGGCCCTTTGCTAAGGGCTGTCCGGTCCCTGTATAACCGGAGCAGGAGCTGTGTTCGCATTGCCGGCAGTAAGTCAGACCTGTTCCCGGTGCATGTTGGACTCCGCCAGGGCTACCCTTTGTCACCGGTTCTGTTCATAATTTATATGGACAGAATTTCTAGGCGCAGTCAGAGGCCGGAGGGTGTCCGGTTTGGGAACCACAGGATCTCATCTCTGCTGTTTGCAGATGATGTCGTTCTGATGGCTTCTTCAAACCAGGACCTGCAGCATGCACTGGGACGGTTTGCAGCCGAGTGTGAAGCAGCTGGGATGAGAATCAGCTCTTCCAAATCTGAGGCCATGGTTCTTGACCGGAAAAAGGTGGTTTGCTCTCTTCGCGTGGGTGGGGAGTCCTTGCCCCAAGTGGAGGAGTTTAAGTATCTCGGGGTCTTGTTCACGAGTGAGGGACGGATGGAGCGTGAGATTGACAGGCGGATCGGTGCAGCGTCTGCAGTGATGCGGGCGCTGTATCGGACCGTTGTGGTAAAGAAGGAGCTGAGTCGAAAGACAAAGCTCTCGATTTACCGGTCAATCTACGCTCCTGCCCTCACCTATGGTCATGAGCTTTGGGTAGTGACCGAAAGGACAAGATCGCGGATACAAGCGGCGAAAAATGGGCTTCCTCCGCCGAGTGGCTGGGCGCCCCTTAGAGATAGGGTGAGGAGCTCAGTCACACGGGGAGCTCGAGTAGAGCCGCTGCTCCTCCACGTCGAGAGGAGCCAGCTGAGGTGGCTAGGGCATCTGATCCGGATGCCTCCTGGACGCCTCCCTCGGGAGGTGTTCTGGGCATGTCCCACCGGGAGGCGGCCCCGGGGAAGACCCAGGACACGCTGGAGGGACTATGTCTCTCGGCTGGCCTGGGAACGCCTCGGGATCCCCCCGGAGGAGCTGGAGGAAGTGTCTGGGGCGAAGGAAGTCTGGGAGTCCCTGCTTAGACTGCTGCCCCCGCGACCCGGCCCCGGATAAGCGGAAGAAGATGGATGGATGGATGGATGATATTGATGCATATTCATACACATATACCAAAAGCCGTAAGCACTTCAACAACACATACAATGGTGTTTTATAATAAAATGTTGCGTATAAGATGGGTGTTTAATATACTCATTTGGCAACGTTCACTAGGAAGCCAACTAACCACAACACTGAGAAGAAGAGAAAGAGCATTGATTTGTGAGAGGCTAAGTAAGAGATAGTCTTTCTGACTGCAAGTATGCATGTGTTTGTGTGTGAATGCTATTTTTTGCTGTTCTTGTCCTCAGGGTTGGACACCTGCCTGAGGCCTGTGTGGTGCATTCAACAACATAAGATGTGTATGTCACAAGCTATAACTGCTGTGTGAGTGCATGCTAACCTGCAGGAGATAGGTTTCCTTAAAGAAGGGGGCTTTAGCTGTTACCCAAATTTTTGCTGTTTGCACTTGTGTTGTTATTTACTTTACTGCGTATGTGAGGAAGAGAAACAGATGTGGGCATCTTCATAGAAGTGCACGACAGCCCCATCCCACTGCACGCTCCAGTCATGTTTTTTTGCCTGGCCAGATGGGATGCTCAACTTACACACAATCCACACACACACATCCAAACACCAGATGTGCTCCTCCACTCCCTTGCAGCAGACCACTGGAGGTCATGGTCAACTGTGGCTCAGAGAAAGGAAAAAAATAAAAAGACAGAAAACAAACAAACAAAAAACGCCACACACACATTAACATCCCCCATCATTCACCACATCATTACCATTTCCATCCATCCAACCATCTATCCCAGATATGGAGCAAACAGCAGGTGGTTTGAAATCCTAAGCCAGACACAGTCACGCGTCACAGTTCCGGAAAGGCTCAAGCACGCCATGTTAATGTGCCCACAATGACTACTGTAGCTTAATGAAGGGGCGGGACATGATGCGACATCTGAGCTTAATCACAGACAGAGGAAAGAGTTACATGGGGAAGGACAACAGAAGAGGAAAGAAAGCTTGAGATCGTGGGTGGGGTGGGGTGGGGGGTGGGGGTATAATTAGGCTCAAAAGGGACAGAAAGAGAAACAGGTGAGGGACTGAGACCTTAGTTTGGTACTGCTGGCAACATGATTAGATGTGTGCGTGTCTGTGTGACAGAGAGACAGAGAGGAGCTCTCAGTAGGATGATCTGGACAGGAATGTTTTAATAAAGCTTTGCAAATGACCTGTAGTGACGTGTTGATGATGCCAAAGTTTGAGTTGTGGCCAGTTGACGTGGCCTTAATCTCATCTCCTAGCAGCCCCCCCAGGGTCTGTTTTCCATTTCAGCGCGCTAGCCTTATTGCAAACCCACAGCCTCAGAGCAGACACAGGAATACACACTGTCAACCTCTTGGCAAAATATGCTTGTTGATTATATTTACAGAAGAGTTCACCTCTGTGTATTCAGTGTTAATGTAGTTCAGTCTGGTGCACAGTAATGCATTAGCACAATGTTTGATAAGTTTGTGGTATAAACCAGTCCTCCTTCATTTAAAGAAAGCATTGCAGACGTTGATTTAGCTAAAGTTAGCATTGCAAGGCAGCTGTGGGGGCTTAATCTAAATCCTTTCTTCCTTCTGGAGGATTAATTGTGCATGGCGTCTTAAAAAGATTGCCTTGTGCAGTTAGTCATATTCTCAGACCAGGAGCTTCTTCTGTGTTCATCCTCACAGAAAGGATGAGAGGAAAATATTGTCATAGCCACGCACTTTCTGACACAGGTGGGAATGCAAAATACATGGTGAGGATATTAACATGTTGTTGTATTAGAAACCCACAACAAAGCATCAACATTAAATTTGGGAGCAAATGGTAGGCTTTCAACAAAGACATCTGTCAGTTAATTTAGGTTTAGTTTGTTCTTAGTTTGAGTAGCACTGTCTCCTAGCAGCAAGATGTTTCTGGGATCAAGTCTTTTCTGTGTAGAGAAAATACAGTTCCCCTTCACTCCCACAATTGTCAGACTAAAATATCACAAAGCTGTCATTCACCTTAGACATGGATGAAGGGACAATGATTGACAAAAATAATAAAAACCCCATAAATAAGATACAATGCCAACTAATACTGGGGAGCTGCCCAGTATGATGATTTCTTCTGTTGGTCACTGATCAGCTCCACTGGAGCATCAAGGGGGGGGTAGTACAGTATGAGCCTACCAACCTAACCTTCTCTAACCTTCAGGCTACAGCCTCTTAATCTGACTTTCTCCTGGGAGTGCTAATGAGCACTACACCTGCTAACATCTGGAGCCTGCCACTTCACAGTGCTAATCACTGCTAAGTCCCTATATTCTATTCTTCAGGACCAGAGCATTAATGTAGCGTACTATATTTCCCGCCTCTCAATAACCGACACAGAACGAAGCCCATTACTTGCACAGTCCCCGTCGCCTCGTTAAAAAGAAGAAAAAAACCTGCCTCCCTGAAGGACTGTGGAGGTGAGCAGCCTGTTGTTACAGGTTTTCAGGGAACTGCTCTCGAGCAGAGCTGTAACACTCTGTCATTGTTGTCATTGTCAAGAAAAAGCTGAGGTTCCAGTAATACAGTACCACAGCACAAAATAATGTGAAATGATATTCATAGATCCACATCTGTTGTTGAATATCCTATTATGGATTCATTTATTTCTTGTCATCTATGTCCTTGTCTACAGTAATGTTGCAATTTTAAGGAAAGTGGTAACACAGCCCTATGCATCACTGTATGGCATGCATTGTAGGCAACTGGAAGTCCAAGACTTAACATATTAATGAACTGGAAATGCCAAGGAAAAGCCTCCATGGCCTTGAGGCCACAATAGTCTTTTTCATCATTCTTGTCTTCTACCAACCTAACAATAGTAATACTGCTGCACATGTTTATGAACTTGTGGAATATACAGTACATGCTTACAGAGAGAAATCATTTTACTCATCCTTTAATGGAATAGCTCACGTTGACCAAATACTGGGTTAATGGAAAAACAATGATGAGAACAAAGTGATGTGAAGTAAGACATTTTAACAACTCTATAGATAATTCAGTGTCCTTCAGCAATGGAAAATGCATTACATTATTGAACAAAAGTTGTAATAAAAGGATACTAAAACTAATTGAAGAACTGTTTTTAAGTTCAGTGATATTTGAAATGGGGGCAATTTTCCTAAATAAAAAACTGTGGCACTTCCAGCCATTGTTAAAGGTACTGTAATTATAGTGCAAGTTAACAGATATTATGGTGCTTGCTCAATATAATGGGCTATACATTTTTCTCTCTCATTCTCTGTAACTGATTTGGTAAAAATGAGGCATGTGGTCAATATTATGTTGAGCTCAGAATGTGGCAATGGATACATTCATGATCATCTACAACCCTCAGGGGCTAAGCATGAACATTTTAAAACCCTGAAAACAAGAAAATACAGGTATAAGTTAAATAAACATGAGCCTCTTTTCTGATCATTGTTTTAGTTTTACAGCACACACATTTAGTGTACCACTATTATCACCTGTTGAAGTGAATACTCTATGATAAACTGACTTTAGCTACCTGCCCAGCACCAAGAAGCAGACATTTAGCAACCTAAAGATCTGCATATTTTTATCAGGAGTTTTTGGAGACTAAATCAGTGTTAAAAGGAGAGTGAATATTACTCACTTACAAACACATGCTTCTGTAAGTGTTCACCAAATGAACACTTGAATTGAAGCCCTTGTGTAAGCTCAGTTCACTGTAACATACAGGGGTTTTCTACTGGCTCATGTTACCTGTTTTTTATTGCGACGGAAGACAAAACATTTAAGTTGAAAGGAAATGTATGTAAGTGTCATGCAACAATTTTACTGCAGAAATTGTGTATACACAGTCATGTGTGAAGTGGCAAAGAAATTCAGTATCGGAGAGTGTCATGTTAGAAGAAGGCAAGCCCAAAAAGGACAGTTGAATGCCAGAAAAAGAAACCTCCCTCTGGTCCCAAAACTGCACGTTTTCACAAGCTTGAGAGAGGAGTGTGTGAGTATGTGACTGAAGAAAGATATGCATTATATGCTCTATTTTTGGCATTGACCATTTATTTCACAAATTGCAAGTAATGGTGTGACTTCATCAGTCGATTTTGCAGTAGGCTGGTAGTGAATTTAAAATGCCTATATTGTCATACACAATGTCATATACAATAACTGGCTCCATTTCACTTCTTGAAATCTTGATAGGACTTTGAAGTTCATTCTTTCATTTACAATAAAGCGTTCCTCTGCACAAGCAAGGATACTTTTTTCTTCACCAAACAAATCTTACTACAATAAATAAATCCTGTATAAATCATAGCCAAAACAAAGCTTCACTCAGTAATAGTAATAGGTCTTCATAGGAGGATAACAAAGAAACTGTGTGTATGATGTGTCTCAGTTTGGTTTTTCCATATGGTCCAATTACTGCTTTAATAGAGGCCATCCTCGTTAATTAGCACGCAAGATAAATTGGTTTGCTGAAAAGGAAAATGCAAGTGGAGGGTGAGAAGAGGTTAAGAGATGTGTGGGAGAAAATTAAAGAACAAGATATGTCTGGAGGGGTAGAAACTATAATTGGGCAAGTAAACACACACAAAAAACAGTTAAATGTTAACATCATGCATGAATCATCACATTGCTGTGTAGTTTACCTGGGTGCCGGGCTTGGCCACAGGGTGTGTGTTATGTCATTAATGAGAATTGCTTGTGCTGGGTTTGAATGTCAAATCTTCATGTTTCCAGAGGAGAGGATGAGCTGTGAGTGTGATGTAATAAAACTTTTGGTAAGAATTTATGCTTCAGAGGATGACGTGCAACATAGGCTCACAAGTGGACTATAGAGCAGTAGTCGGGACCCCCACAAAGGGTCGCAAGACAAATTGAAGGGGTCACACAATGATTAAAAGAATAGGAAAGAAATAGGAAAAAACATTCTGCTACACCCTTTATTTTTTCTAATAAAACAAGGAAAACAAATCAGCCATTGGTTGAAGTGGGCATATCTGGTACAAATACAACCAGTGTCGAGGGGTCGCAAGTAGACGTTGCTTCATCTTGAGCGGTCACAAGCCAAAACGAATGTAGGCCTGTGGACTAGCAAATTACACATTCACACCAGGCATGTTTGCAGCACTATATTCAAACTGCAAAGCCGTTTGCTTGCTTAAATGAGAACAATTCAAATCAACCTCAGGTCACGTTCAAAAAGTGCACATGCAGGGCATTGTCATCACTGACTCTCAGTGGCCCAATTGGTGGGTCTATTATCACTGCATATTTTCAGTGACAAAAATAAATGAGCCAAAATCAGGTCAGCCAGGCATCATTTGGGCAAACACCCTCATATTGAGTGATGCTTACCCAATATTGTGTTACATAAAGCTTTGCAACTGAGCAGCATGTGATAGAAAATATTGCTGTAATACTAAATTGTACTATGATTAAATTGTACAGCAGTTTCTGCAAAACAGGCTTGGACTGTTTTGTTCTACCAAAACAGTACTCCCTAATGTATTGAGGGATGCTTGTTCCATTCATTTTAAACCCCAGTTTAATGTCAGCCCACCCAGGGCACTACAGTCAGCACAGAGACATAGACGAGTGGACATCAAACACTACAGCAGTTCTCCCATTTGTCACTAGGGGCAGTGGCCAATGCCAGAGGTGGAGGCTGTGCGTAGCCTCTTTTTTTGGGGGGTAGTTGATTACATTTTTTCTAAATGTCAATAACATTGAAATAAATTCCCATCCTTAAACTTGGTTCACCAAAGCTGAGTAGTTGTTGTTGAACTTGTTGTTGGGGTTGTGGTGGTTGGTGAAGTCAGGTGAAATGATAAACTTCCAAAATGTCAGTGTGACTAATATAACATTAGCTACTAGCTATTTTAATAATCTTTGAATATTTCATATACAGTCTACATTAAAGTATATTTGAGGTTCACCCGACTCAATTTTCCATAGTAAATCATCTGCATTTGCTATTTTTTCCTAATGCTTGTTTTTTCCTTTACCCTACTTCTGCCTGGAAGTGCCTTGGTAGCATTTCTGTAGTTTTATGGTACTATTGTGCTAATTTTTCCCTGAATTTATCATAGAAGGATATTATCTTTACTATTTTTACTGACACACAGTGCATCTTTACTACAGGAACAAATGTCAGAATATAGAGATCTATGATATTGTAGACTCAAACAATATTAGTTCAAACAAAATAAAGATCTATACTGTTCTACACTGTTCGCATCACAAACCACAGCTGATCTCAAACCAGTCAGATTTTTCAGCGGGATTCCACCTTAATCTGACATCAATTCAGGGAAGTGATGTTTATCCTGCCATCTGGGTGGTTTCAATGTGTCTGTGATCTAGTCTGACACTGGAAGATAAAAGGCGTCACATTTTATGCATTATGTCTACATGTCAACCTAACATCACATCAGAGTGATTAGACATTTTTCTCTCAGAATAATCTTTTACATTAAATAGGTTAAACAGGTTTCTTTTTTTTACCCTGAATCCTTGCGGTTGGCCAGGTGAGCTGTCATTATTGAGGGGAAAAAAGGCAAACGCCCGCTCATCTGCTCATGACCAGCATTGAACTTATCTCCTTTCAATGATCCCTATCAAAATGAGCAGCTTATATCTGTCGGAGGTTCATTTTATTAATCTTGTCAAATGGATTCAGAGAGCAAAGATACTGCAGACAGACACGAGGCTGAGGACAGAGGACCAGATGGCCTCGCAGATTGGAGGGAAAACCACAGAGCAGTCAGTAGATATAAAGAGAAGAAAGAGAGGGGCAAATATTTATTGGGGGAATGAGAAAGCGAGAGGTATTTGCAGAAGTGAGACATCATGAAGAGAGATTCACAGAGGGGAAGCAGTCAGTGAAAATGACAGGACATGGCAAGTTGTAGTGCTTTCATCTACAACTTTCTGTCATTACCTGCAGCAAAAACTCAGCTCCCTGTTGAATTATGTATGTGGGTTAGGTAAGTCAGGTACCAAGATAACAGCAGCAACACATGTATGTGAAAATACACAGAGAGGACTGCAATTACTTATAAACTTCACTGTGATGAAGTGCATCTAAAGCAGTTCAGTGCTGAGGTCATCTTTCAGGTAAATGTATATGAAGGCAGTTTAGTGGTTGATGTGACGTGAGATAATGTACGCTCAGAGCTCAAATTTCAATGTGAAATAGAAATTGTCTTCCATGACTTCACTGCTCGGCAGTTGCTAAAAATAACAGGTAGGGCAGCCATATTGTGGGACTATCCATAAAAGTCACCAACTGTGGCAGATAAGGCCGAGCTTATAAATAAATTACTCGAGTGAAAAAAATGACCTTCACACAAGAGCTTCATTGGCGCCCTTGAAATTATTTCCACACAAAATTAGGTAGTTAGAATACCAGTGTGTTCATATAATTTGCAGGTTTTGATTATGCACCTGGAAACAGGCATGAAAACACTAATATACTGATGAGAAAGTCCTATTTTTTGACAACATGCAGTTCAATGTTTCATCTGTATATTCAGTGCATTTAAGATTCAATTATTTTTGTATTACTGAAAACTGGCGATACACAGTACAGCTGCCACATAATAGGTCGCAGCCTCCTAGTGGAACTCAAGACATTTCATAAGGTCTTTTCTCAATTACCTTTCTGCTACAGTAAATCTTACAATATACTTTCTCTCTTCAAATATTATCTGGAATGAGATCACATGTGAGAAATTAAAGCATCTGTCTCTGTCACATTAATTAGGTTACATCGAGTGATTCTGGATATTGAAGAACTACAGTAATTGTTCGTGAGGTTATTAAAATAGAATCCACATATTAATAATAGGAACATTTACCACCATATTCATTTTGTCTGAGAAACACTTCCAACCAAGTCAGACATTTCTAATAACGAGAAAGACAGAGGAACAGGACAGAATTTAATTTTCTCTGTTCATTGGCCACCATACTGTAGATAGAAATGCAGAAAATAGTCCTTTGCACTGTTAAATGTGTTTCTATTTTTGTTCCAAATCCCTTCGTTGACAAAGCCATGGATGGATGTGTGTATGTGAGATGTAGGAGCTCTAATGGTTTCGAAACACTTCCTTACACAGACATACAACAGTTCCTGGCGAGAGATTGGGTAATCAGAGTCAGGCATAGTCACCAAACACTAATTTCTGTAGCTTTCCTCAATCAAGTTAGACGGCGAGAGGCGTTGCTTCACAAGTTTCAAATGTACATTTTTTTAGTACAGGGCTGTTCTGAAAACAGAGTGCGAGACTAAAGGTATGAGGTACTGTCTTTGCCACTATATAGGCTATATGATTGTTTTCATTGATCAATCCAGCTAGAAATCTATCATAATGCTATTTATCAAACTCAAACACAAAGTTTGCCCAAATCAAAGCACAGAACACAATGTACAACTGAGGCTTTAGTTCAGTTTATAAACCTTGGGTGCCCATACAAGACTGATACAGTATATTGATATTTCTGATTAAAAATACATTTATACATTTGAAATATACCATATCATCTCCAAATGGATTACACATATTATGTATAATTCATCTGAAGCTGCCTCCAAACAGAATATAAATGTCATTCTTAAACTGACATGACAGCTTGACATCTCTCTACATTACAATTCAGAAGCCAGAAAAGCTTCAAAACACTGCGTTAGACAGTCTGTTTTCAAGCCTCAGTACTGATTTCTCATTGATACTGAAGCAGTAAATCCAAGTCAAACTGCCCTTAAATTAGACGACGAGTAAAGAGGAGTTAAAGAGATTTTTTTTGTTATATTTTAGTTAATTTTGTCACTCTTGTTTTACTTGTTGAATCTGTTATGTTACAAACAGGGCTGGAAGAAGGGTGAGGGAGTTATCTGGGGTTTGAGATCTGGAGCAGGCAGAACGGCAGTGGAAGTAATGGCGGTGGAGATGGCGTGGCGGAGAGGAGCGTGGCTGGCAGGCATAAGCAAACAGAGAGCAGGCAGGTGGAGCAGTGATCCACGAGGGTTGAAACAATAATCTGGCGATGAGTGGATGAGAAGCCGAGGTAGATGGATAGGAGGATGCAGAGGATGCATTGATTGGAGGCAGGTGTGCTGGCTGAGCGGGGTGATTAGAGGACGAGCGTCAGGTGAATGGTAGCATTGGAGTCGAGAGCCAGTGGAGGTAGACAGGAGGAGCAGCCACGTCCACGGAGACACACACACACACACACACACACACACACACACACACACACACACAGACAGACAGACAGGGGAGAGACAGGGCAGGGGAATAATGGCTGGAAACACTTAGGGAATGAACACAAACTCATCACGGCTGTAACAGAATCATGTTTACTTGGGGAAGCATGTGTTGTAAGGGGCTTTAGGAATGAATTATAAAGGGATATTTTAGAGGACATGTCTGACAGGTGAGGGAGATAGGAAGAAATTTAGAAAATGCATTTCTATTTGCCTATGCTAAAACATGACCAGATAGCAGATACAATTCAATATCATTTATCAGCTTAATCAAAAACGTCTATTGGTGTTGTTTAGTCTTGCGAGTGCATTCAGGCAGTCAAGCCATTGTTACTTGAGGTAATTGTAGTTGGGTGAAATGTCTGTGGAATATTTTTGGCATTGCACATGAAATCAATTTGCACCTTGAATCAAATATCAAAATGGCCAAAATGGAAAAAATGCCATTTTGGGAGTGTCCAACATGTAAAATTATCCAATAGAACAAGCATCAGACGTGGTTTAAGTATGAGGATGAAGACGTTACACCAAGAGCAGATTTGGAAAATACATAGAAGGTAGAACTGCAGTTTCCTTCACTGTCTGATGGAAGGATAGGTAGACAGAGAGAGAGCGAGAGAGAGAGAGAAATTAAAAGGCAGGAGCTTTAAAAGCTTTAAAAGGGATTTGGATCCAATAAGCCATGCAGAGGATTAAACCATGTTGATGCAATGCCTACACAAACTGGACACAGTGCACACACACACTCACACACACACACACACACACACACACACACACACACACACACACACACACACACACACACACAGAGGGGAGAGAGAGAGAAAGTGGGGATGGTGGCATGTGAGCAGAATGACAAGAATAAGCCTATATACTGTTGCATGTTAAAATGGTAACCTCATATTAATGCTGCCTCATAACAACAGTGTTGTTATGAGGCAGCATGTACACAATACTATGTCCTCATTTATTCAGGCAGGAAATTAATCAGATTCACTAACATACCCTAAAACTACTACTAGTCTACCAACGTTACACTAAAACTGACCAACTGAACTGATACAACACAGTTTGTAGTAGCACCAGTCAGACATTATGTTTACTTTCCCCAGTGGAAGTCCCACAAATGAAGAGAGACAACCCATACAATAGCCTTTCAGTATCTAATGACTCAATGTTCCAGGATACAACACAATAATTATTACAACAAATGAAGCATTGGATTTACATCTATTATATATTTCTTGCAGTAGTGTCAGCACTTTTTTCTTTTGGCCATGGTAGATTTAACATTCTAGAAACAACTTTTAGAAAAGCTCCTTGCATGAGGAGTTGCGCTGCAACTTCATTAAAGCCAGTCAAATGCCTCTATGCAAATTAATGGAACAAAGTGTTCTCATGAGAGAAAAAATCCCCTGCAGGTCCTGGCCTGCTGTACACAGCTGGGAGACATGATTTCTCAGTCACAAACTACAGTGTAATCAACTGAAGTTTAGAACAAGAGGAGAAAGTACGATTAGTAAAAAAAAAAAAGTAAAATAAGTATTCCTGGCCATACAGTACAGTCTAAAGACTATTTGGTCTTGGACTCTGTACAATACGGATAAGCAAACAATCAGTGTTATCAGTATGTACACGATTTCTTTTGACAGGAGAGTTTACGTAATGCTACATAATATTTCTACTGCTTGTCCCTATACACTTAGCAGTTCCCAGAGGTTTATGAAAATTATGTAATAGTGCTGGAATGTTGAATTGATGAACTTATTAGCATTAGCTGGTAGAAAATGTATCAACAAGAAATTTGATAAATTCGATTAATCACTGAATCATTGTCATTTATCAAGGAAAAATGCTTTTTGCTTTTTTATATCATTACATATTGTTGGGCTTTTGTACTGTTGGTCAGACAAAACAAGCACTTTGAAGATCTCTGGGAACAGGGAATATTGAGATATTTTTGATCCTCATTAATGATTTTACTGCCAATATTACTGATCACAATCACAGCGATAGCCTTACTTTATCAGTAAAGTAACAAACAATTCATTTGAATGACTGGAGTGATCAACAATCCAAACGGATTGTTTTTGTTGTGTGCTGAAGATGAATTAGAAAAGCCTCCCTTGATATATGAAAGACATAATAACATCAACAATTCATCATGGATAAAATGCAACACAGTGACTCAGGGGAGAAAAGAGCAAATTGATTGTGGGCTGAATGAAGGCAATGGGATCAGAGCTTTGGGGACAGCATGTCTCACTGGCATTTACTGATGAAAGACTTTTCAAGCTGTGACGAAACTAACCAAATGTACTATAGTGCCATATTGTCAGAAACGTCGATGTTCCCGGTAGTCAGAGCTATGTGAAGGTATTTCTCTGCAGAAGAAAAGAAAGAAGATAAAACGTGCATGTTGACAGTAAACTCACCTTTGTTTAAAAGCGCAAACATTTGATGCACTTATGTATAGTAGCTTCTCCTGCATAATTACCAACACTTCTTTGGCTCTGCTCTTGCTGTCTGAAATACTGTACTGTAAGTACTGAAATGCTTTACACAAACAATGCTAGATAAATACATACACTTTATCTAAGACAGACAGAAACTGCATAATTAGCATGTATGTTTTTATGACAATAATCATTTGAATTTCAAATGACATGTTTTATGCATACGCAGTGCTACACTTAATATTAAACAGTGAATTCAAATGTCGTCAATGCAACTCATGTTCACTATCACTGTCTAAACTCAGAAAATACACATGGTTTTTAATATTTAATTAACACTAAAATGAAATATGATGTATGATGGTGCTTCTTATTGCCATTTATTTGTGAAAATGCATTTATATACACACAATATTAACAGCAGTTAACAGTACTGTCTGGAACATCAGGGTGATCAATTACGTGAAATGCTGGTTCAAATCTTATGAGAGTACAAAAGGGTGCGCGGGGAGGCACTTTAAGTGTCCTAATATGTAAATGAAATATAAATATTGTTTTCATGTAAATTACTGTGACAGATATAACAGACGTGTGTTGGGTTTTAATGCAACAATAATAATGCATATTGTTTGTGTTGTTTTTCCATTATGAAAAGACTACTGAAGCTTAAAATGTGCAAAGGGATCACTCAAAAGTGTAACTGAGTGTCAGTTATTGACAAAACCTGTGATGGTTTTACTGGTTGAAGTTTCTATACTGTTACACCATGAGGTATCCATTAACCATTACTACCCAGGAAGTAAATGGATATACAGGGTGAAAAAGTGACTTTCTATTTCATTAGGGGTTTATGCTCAGACGCTTGTCCATGTATGATTCCTCCCTACAGTGTTGTTTTTATTTTAGTTAATATTGATCCAATCAATATTTGTTCAACATTTGTTAAAAAAATGCTTTAAAAGTTGTTTTTTTGTATCCCAGACTGTAAAAAAGGTAAGCTTTTAAACTTTCTACCCTTTGATGTTTTCAGTATGCCCTGATGAATGGGTCACTGTGTTGTTCGTACAAGCAGCTCAGTGGAGCAAAAAATCACTAGTGTTGCAGAAAAGGTATTGATTTGTTTCTTTGAGAACAAAAATCAAGGAGGCACTATCAATGTCACTGGGAATTTAACAACAAGGTACACAGTCATAGCTCCTTCCAACACCCCTTTGTTGTTCTTATACACTTTCCAAAAAATAGAAGAATATTTAATTTGACTGTTGCCTCATACAACTTAATTTTCCTTTAAAGTGCAACAACCATCATAGGCTCTGTAAAAGGAAAGATGCTAAAGGATTCTTTGTCTGCATCCCTAAAGCACAAGTGGCTGTACTGTATGCAAAGAAACCATTGTTCCTTTGTAATGCTTCTCTGCTCCACAATATGAGCGGCAGTGTGCTCCTATGGATAGCATGGCAGAAGAGATTTGTGCTCAGAATGAAATTAATCCAGTGTGAAATCAAGAGTCCAGTGTTGTACCTCAGGGAAACCCACAGAGGACACTCATGATGCTGAGCATGGCGGCTATGTTCCATCAGCGCTCACTCCTCTGCAGGCAACATTGTGCATGCGTCTGCATGACAAAACATGCCCTTTCATCCATGCAACAACACTGGTACACTTACTGTACTCATGTTACATTAAAACTAGATGTAGTAGTCTGCACAGAGGAAAAGTTCTGCCTCCCACAGCTTCATACTTTTTTTCTGTTTGACAGCCGCATTCAGGCTAAACGCCTTCAGGATCCATCGTAGTTCAATCTAGACAAGGTCAAGGCGTGCTGTCTTTCTGTAGCCTATTAGCTAATTCTCCTGGCAGTTCAGCCGTTTCAATATATCCAGCAACAACATCATGCAGGCCACTGTCTCATTAGCACTGGCTCTCTAGTCCCATTGACAACTGGGTAGAAGATGCTAACGAAGGCATTAAATGAAGACAGAATATCGCAGTCCTGAGGGTTACACAGAGGTCCAAATGTACTGTACCTTATTGGTGGGGTTGAAGAGTTTCTTGTTGAGGTCAGAGAAGAGCAGGCTGAGCAGGAGGAAATCCTGTAACACAAAGACAGCTCATCAGCTTCAATAATCATAATGAACAACATTTAATGTGACTCACAATGAACTTCTAACACAGAAAATGTGTTCATGCTAAATTGCTCTAAAGGTTAATAATACCTACAAAAGCTGTGTCATTAGATTTTAACTGGCCTGCATAGTTTTTATTTGTGAATATGAACATAACAGCGCTTTGTTAATGCGCTTCACTGTCTTCAAAAGTGCTTACTGTCTTGACAACTTTTTCATTTATTTGGAAAATCAATTAGCTTTTCGAGATAGGCAAACTGGCACATCTTGAGAGATAAAACACTTCAATTAAAAAACATAGATTAGATTAGGAAAATGCTTCCTAAGGCAGTAAAACTCCAGGAAAACATATCATGAATCAGCAGGAACAATTCTCCACTTACATAATATGACTTTTGGATATTGTTCACTAACAGTATAAAGGCATAGCTTTACAATGTACAGTAAAAACAAGTAGCGCTCTGAGCTTTTGTTTGGTCTTTTTAAATATGTTCATACCTGGAGGTGATATTCAGAGATCCGAGTGCAGAACAAACAGACCTTTACTAAGAGAAGCTAATGTCTCCAACAACAAATGTTTAAAACAAGTTCAGTGTGAGGCGGTATTTTTTCTGAGACAACCATATTACAGTGATTTATAAGAGCATTTTCAGGGCAAACATCCCATAGACAGCACATAACAGACCCTAATTTTAGGATGCCGTTACACTCTGTCATTAAATATTATAGGCTACATCCCTTGCAACCTGGTATGACGCAAAACAGTAGACTATTTCTAGTGACAAATGTCTGTGCGACACGAGCAGAAATATCAAAGTGATTTATTTCCTGAGGAGAACTGTTATTATTATTATTATTAATGATAATAATAATTATTATTATTATTCAGTTGGACCTACTACACTGTAAAGGGCATCCTCTATTATTTAAGAGCTATTCATAGTCTATTCTGTAGTCTTTTTTCTGATTTGATCACACCTGGATGCATTAAGTGATCAGTCTGATTCAGAGTTGCTGATAACTGCTAGGATCTTCAAAACCAGATACTGAAGTTGACTGTGCAATCAAAACTCTGTGTTAGTGTGAGTTTGACACAATCTAGCCAAAATACTAGTCAAAATGCAAAGTATTACAGTAAGTAAAAAAATAAATAAACAAGTATGAATTTAAAACAAAGTACCTTGTTTTTTTCTTGCAGTGTGTTTTCTCTGATATTTAAACAAGAAAATAATAAAGACATGATATTGTGGCATTGTGAAGGCTTTTTCATTTGAGTGAGAGAAAGATATTCATAAGAGCTTTTGGTCCAGTCGCATGGTGGGGCATCAGTGTTGATATCTGGATGGTTATTGGATGTGTGCCACTGAGCCTGAATGATCAGTGACTTTAACTGACCTCAACCTGACCTCTGCTTGATTAGAGAGGCTGTGGCTCCCCCGGGGGTTTTCAAGACTGATGCAGGCTAAATGTCTGACCTCATACACTCCTAGCATCATTCTGGGCTTTGCCACTGGGTTCATCTTTCATTAGCCTGAGGTCAGCTGTGTGGTCCATGTGTGT
The DNA here is from genome assembly GCF_020085105.1 of Siniperca chuatsi. Taxonomy (NCBI): domain Eukaryota; kingdom Metazoa; phylum Chordata; class Actinopteri; order Centrarchiformes; family Sinipercidae; genus Siniperca; species Siniperca chuatsi. Next base: position 22,426,571 of record NC_058043.1, on the reverse strand, counting down.
ATGTGTGTCTGTATATGCTGCAGTAATATCATTGACAATACCTGCATACGAGTGAATGGGTTCACGTACCCACATTATACCTGTATGTCTTTGTGAGGATCTGCATGTTCGTGTGTGTGATTCAATCAATACTATTCCAACTCCCTCTTTTATATGAGAAGGGCTCCTAGAAATCAAATGAAACAGCCTATCCTCTGGGACACAAAATGATGCCCGAAGCATAATTGGCAGCCTGAAGCCATAATCGAATGTGCCTGTGGTATTCATGAGACTGCAGCAGTAATGAGGCCTATTTTCCCAGAGTGATATTACAAACAGCACAAACAAGACCAAGATGAAGAAAGTAAAGACTTTCTCAGCACCAGTTCTAACACACTCCACAGCACAGAGTTGTTGACCACTAGAGGAGCTGTGGAACAATGTTTGCTGAGCAGATCACCATTTTATTTGTATCTTGTTCTACCAGCATGTACACGAAGAAGGGGATGACATAATAACTATTTTAACTGACTGCAAAGGGCAGTAACAGCTAGTGGGTGTGATGCATCTAAATGTTGCAATGATACAAGTAAAAGAAAAGAACAGGATGCAAAGCAATGTAAACAGTGCAGGATTATGTTGCTCCAACTATTCGTAAATCCATTATTAACTTTGCGTGTTAAGTCCTTCCTTGCTAGTTTCAGACTAGTCATTTACTAAATCAGGTTGCACCGATAAAACTTGAAATGTGGAATGTGTTATCTTGTACAGACTTTAGTAATGTATAAATCAGTTGACAGGAAACATTTGTAACGGCGTCCAAACAAAAGCTTAGTAATCCCCAAATAACTCAGAAAACACTCAGTAGCCTAGTCACTTAATAAACACATTTAAACAAAACTGTTTGTTTACTCCACATGGTACCTTTAAGTCTAAAGCACTATGTTGTAATATAATTCTTGATAAGTACCACTGCATATACTGAGGTCAATAACTTTGCCAATACTGTATTGATCCTTAAAAGTACACATAGCTTTGATATTTGTTTTCTGAATTTTGGTTCCTTGCCAACCTCTGGTGCTTTAAGGTCATTTGAGGAGAATAAATCAGTTCTACTGACTGAGCAGCGATTACTGACTAGCGTAGATCCTCACAGCAGAATTTGACTGCAGGCCTGTTTTTGCTAAACCCTTCATTGTGGCTCACGCTGTAATGGTTTCTGCGCAAACAGTAACAGTAAGTGCTAACCGGGAGGCCTGAATGCAGCAGGGGCTCATTGAGGCAACATGAGCCTGGTGCATTAGCCTAGCTCTCTGTGACACACTTTCTGCTGTCTGAGGCACTCTGAGCCTGATCTAACTGTTTCACTACAGGCCACACTGCTGCTCATCAGCCACTCGTCTCTGTCATCTCCCAATTATCTCTCCTTTCTCTTTCTGTTACTCTGCCGACGTCTTTGTTTTGCCACTCTAATTGGTTTCTCATAAACCCTGGGCACCCATGTCTTTTTATCTGTCTGATTTTCTCTCTCCTTCTATCTTGATCACTCACAATCCTGCTGTGATCTGACTGACCAAGGTGCTTTGTAAATGAAAAAAAATCCTTAATCCTGCTCTTTTCTTTTTCACACTTAAAGCAAACGGTGACTACTCCACTGAGAGATCGATGCGAAGAAGTCTATTTTCGGATAAACAAACATGACATCATATTCCTCTGTCTCCCGCTCTCCTACTCTCTTACAGTATGTGCTCTCATATACAAAAGTGCACACTACTGTATCAAATGTCTGCACATTATCATCCTTTTCTATTTCCCAGCAGAGGCCTTTATAAACAGTTGGATTCAGGCAGTGCACCAAGGGGGTAGGGCCCCTATAATCGACTTTGGATGTGGAGGATTTACCCACTGTCCCTCTCTCCTCTCCTATCAGTGACAGGAGTATAGCCTCAGCGAGGGTGCTCAAAGGTAACCAATCGCCGAGAGCCAGGATGGTGGGTCATGGCTAGGTGAAGCCTCTGATAAAACCATGCAGGCATCAGATGTGATACACAAGGACAGTCACCTTCCAAAGTGTTTTGGAAAGCACTGTGGGAGAAGCTCGAGGGTGAACTCTTCGTGTCAGAGTGTGATTAAATTAGAGGATGGTTTGAGAGGGCAGTGCCATGGATATTTTATCAGCTTCTCTATTTACAGAAGTAGTGACAGCTACTCAACAACCTCAAATTACTTTCACACACACAAAACACTTTAAAATTATTGGTATGCAGGAATACAGGATCATCTATATTCCCTGCTAGATGACTACCTAAGTACAACATCATCAGCAAAACATAATTCCTCAAAACAACAACATTTTGCTCTTGGGGACATGAACTACAGGCCAGAGGTCACTCAGTGTTTCCTCATCCTTTTTGTTGTAAGAGCCCATAATTAGTCATCCCTGTCTTACTGGTCATTGTTACAGTGTAACTGAAGCTGACTCCTGGGGGAATACTGTAAGTGACTCGCTTTAGTTTAGCTTTGCTCTGTGAGTGCTACTTTCTTGCTCTACTTCATGCTCCACTTCTTGTCCCCTATAAGTTATCTCTGGCATACTTAACTTCTATAACTAGTCCATCATTGCTGACAAATGTTCATGCTGTAAAGAGAGTAATATGCAAAAAGTTATGTTTAGTCATCTGAAAAATTGTCCCTAAACCAGATTTCAAATGCTACAAAAACAAAGGGAGAGGATTAAGCCAGGAAATATATATAATGCATTTTAGAAGGATACAGTAGAGGATACAACATCATACTCTGGATTTGATTTATATTTTTAGCCACGCTAGCGGGGTGGCTCTAGGGATGTCCATGATTGCCATGAAATCTGGTACAGACATTTATGGTTCTCAGACAATGAGTCCTAATAACTTTGGTGACCTTTTCCTCTATGGCATTTCTGGTTTTGAGCGAAATATCTCAATTATGGATTGCCAAGAATTTCATACACTCATTCATGTCACCCTCAGGATGAATTGCAATAGTTAATTTCTCCAAAACTTTGGTTTATGACCAAATTCCTGCAAAACTAACGCCATTCTCATTATCGTCAGCTATACTTTGTGTTTAGTGCTAATATTATAAATTGTATGTGTGTGTGGAATTCAAAAATATATATAATAATTCACGTCTTATGTCAATAATACAAGAATCTGCAGCAATCTATGATCAATGTGCAAACCTTTAAGAAAATTGTCATTATAGCCACATTTTATGGGCTCATAGGTTGATAAAAGATCAAGTTTGATTTCTAATCAAAGTAAACATCTTATTGGCTAGTGAACTGTAACTCAGTATGATTACTTTATTACGCCCATAAACAACCTCAATGTATCGACCATCACTTTGAGTACAGCATTGGTCTTCTGATTGCCCCCCGGGAACCTTCTTGCTATGGTAACGACCCCTAATGACCACCATTGTGGCAACAGCTGTAGTCGTAGCAACAGTTGGCTAGTGCAGCTCTTTCACACTGAGACAAAAGGACGAGAGGGTGAGGAGGAAGAGAGGGCAGGAGGCTCTCTGTCATCAGCAGTCAGACAGGATATGAATCTGTGTCTGGTGAACCTCCTCTCAGTCCATTCATCCATCCTCTCATCTATCTATCCATCCATTTTCTTTGTTCATCCGTAGGTCCATCTGTTTTTTGCCAACTTTCCCCTCTGAATTGTCATCTGTCCCTGTATGTTATTGCCTCGTTTTCAATAGATAATTAACTGCTTAATGTTCTCCTCAAGCAAATGGATTTTGGGTCATAAATACACAGATCGTTACCATCATCACAATTATTTTCCTCTTTCTTTTGCTCTGTCTTTTCCAAGATTGACTCTCCAGTTCATCATGCTACACTGATATGGCTACATTAACAATCCTGACAAATCCAACAGCCATTCATCGTACAACAAAAGCAAAAAAATATATGTTTTCACCAACTCCTGCCTTCTATCAACCAATTCTTCACTCACCCACCCTGGCACTTCTTTCATTCTCTCTTTTTGCACTCTTTTATAATGTACACTACTTTTTCCCCATTCACCCCTGTCAGTGTTTCTACCTCTCCTCCCCTCACACTATCATTTACTCTCCCACATCATACCCGTCTCTGTCTTACCTATCAGTCTCCAGCTCTAACCTTTTCCCTCCTGTTCTGTCTCTCCATCAGCACCTCCCCCTGAGCGCTGAGCGGCCCATGTACCCCCGTTAGCGAGAGTGCTGAGAGAGCCTGAAATATTGATGGCCCCAGGAGAAGGCCACCTCCAGCACACTCTGCATGGGGTACAGGCCAGGACGGCAGTCAGGTAGAGTCAGAGTGGGTGAACTTTAGGAGGACAAGGAGGACAGGTATGCCACGGCAGATGGAGGTGACGTGGAGTGAAAAAAATGAAGAGAAATGATGGAGTATGTGTGTGTGTGTGTAAAAACCATGTTATCCCAGCTGCCAGCTGGCTTCTTCACATGCACATGGTGATTTGCTTCTAGGTGATCTGGAGCTTCATGCAAGGCAGTTTGTGTATGGAGTGAGTGGACTTTTTCCATACAGCATTCACTAAGCATGCTTCTCCAAGATTAGCCTCAACACAACCATGAGGTCTGCTTTGATCTGTTTGCTTGTTTATGCACCCCTCCCCCTTTCCTGTTCTTCTTCTCTGTTGTTTTCCACTGTCTTCTTCCATCTCTCTTGACATCTCTCTCCCCCACAACCAAACCCTTCATTTCCTTCCCTTCTCATTTTCTGCTCATTAGTCATACTCCTTATCTTTGTCTTAAAATTTTACATTTTTCTCTATTTCCTATTTTCCTTCCTAATTCTTCTCTGGGTGACTTTCTCTCTCTGGTGAAAGTGACCTTGCCAAAGAGACCCATAAGAATTGCCATGGAGACAGCATCCAGTTAGGTGATGCTTATGGAGAAAGAGGGGGAAAGGGGGGAGGAGGTTACAAAGAAAGAGAGTAGGAATGAGAAAGCAATGGTGCGAAGGCAGCTTCACCACAGAGTTTATTTTCTGCTGCTCCTGATTCATGGTCCCATCACTCTGGTTTAGATTACTATAATATTGCCTCCCTCTATATTTCTCTCTCTCTTTCTTTGTCTGTTTCTTTCTTGAACCTAGGGCAAACATGAAAAGCTGCCCTGTTAAAATGAGAATGAAATTAAATCAGATGAGAAGCAATGTGTCACGCCTTTAATTTATCTAAACCCTTTTCTTTGTTTCAGAGGATCTGTAAGTCTAATTTGCATGGTGAAATATGGCTCCTCTTAATCTATGGGAAGTGCTGACTTGGTCAAAGTAGAAATCAGTTCTCCCTAAAATGTAAATTAAGCTTTCTTGAACACTGGCAGCATATAACTAATGTCTAAACAATTCAGCTGTGTCACAAAGTGCGTCCAGCAGTAGTCCATTTAGCTGAATATGCTAAAAACACAATCATCACAAACATTTCAACCTCCTTAAGCACAGGGAGGAACTGCTGCAGACTTGATCAAAAATTTATGAAAAAAGTGATGAAAAGCTAAAAGTGCAGATGCTGCTAGAGTTTAGATATGTGCTATTTGTTTTAGATCACTTTTGCTACTCACACATCTAGGTACAGTTAGAATTAGCATGGGTTTCCAATCAGGTCATAAAAGGTCTTAGGTGAATATTCTTTTGATTAAATTCGTCATTAGGCCAATGCTAACCGCTCATTTGATACGGGCCGCATTACCTGGCCTCCAGGGTTGACGACTGACTCCTTAAATGCCCACTTACCTGCCTATCTACATAAATATCATTCTCCTTCCTGTATTGGCACTAAATGTTGGCACCGGATGTAAATTGTTTAAATCATAATTGTCACATTGGCGTTATTCCTGCAGGAAACTGGGCTGGTGATTCATTGCCTTTTTGTCTTTATCTGCATGGATCTAAAACACAACAGGTCAAACTAATTTGATGAGGCACAGGATATTATGATTTTTTGAGACAAAAGGAGAAAAGAAATATTCATTGCTGTTCATGTTTTGTATTCCCAATGCGTCCTTTGCTTCCATGGAGTAGGAAGTCAAGAGATAAAAAGGAAAGATGGTTGAAACATTCAGTACTGGGAAGCCATTTGGATTAGCAGAAAAAGAAAACATGGTTTTTTCACTAGTAAATAATCTGGCCCTCAGTTGTTTAGGGGGAGATGCAATCAGGCCTGCAATGCGTCACTCTCACAGCCGTAGGCAGAGACATTCACAGCTGCCTGTCAAAATTAAGGCATTGACTCTAAATGTGAATGTAGATGGGTAAGGTTTCAGCATAAAACATTCTGTTGTTATTTGTAACATTTTTATACGGATTTAAAGAGGACCACAGGCAGGGTTTGATCTGTGTCAAGGCTCTCAGTGAAGTGAGCCTCAGAGTTTGTGTCGGCTTTATCACACCCTGAAGTGCGTATATCTGGATTTTGAGCGAACCACTGCAGTGTATAATTTATCATGGATGGGACCAAAGTAACTGTCCAAACACCAGATTGGACGTGAAACCTAAGCACCAACTTTCTATATTTTATTCATTCTAGTGATGAAGCAAAAACAACTTTAACTCTCTGTGGTAATACTAGCCTGCACACATCTTGTCAAAATATACAGGCTTGTAATAGTAAAAAATAGATAATCAAATAAAAAACCCTGAACAGATGTAAAAGTGAAAAAAGCCATATGTTAAATACATTTTTAATAAACTATTTGAGTAGAGACATGCTGTGACTGACTCTTTGATCGACTCCCTCAGGTGCAGAAAAACTTGGATGCAAGCTGCTGTGTTTCAGTTCAGAAGTTCAGAATTTGCAGCAGAGAACAGCCTTAGAATCATAGTGGATCCATTTAACAGATTTTCAAATAAACCAAAATCACACCACACAAAGTTTCCCCCTTCAACCAGCTGGTTGACAGCGGTAGAAATGAGTGCAATGTTTTATATATTAAATAAAACTTTTGTTAAATGTGCATAATTGATTTATATGGCCACTTGAGGGGAGCGGAACAAGCTGCAAACACAACACTGACATATTATCACCTTATAAAGTTGATATGGCAAATGTGTTAGCAAATAGTTAGCTATTTACACATCCAACAGAAACAAAGCAACATTAGCATTAATTTGGAGTCATGTTCGTGTCCATCTGATGAATGCAAGTCCAATATTCACTCCCCTTGTAGCTCTGCTTTGGTCTCCACCAAGTCCTGATAAAAAACCATCTGGCTCTTTAGCTGCTAAATGCTCCACTATGTTCACCAGCTAGCTGCTAACTTTGTCTGTCTGCTGTTTGGTGCTGGGCTGGTAGCGTACAGTGGGTTTATCAGCTTGTTTATTGAAAACAGCTGCCTGCTGCGACTGGAAACAACGCTGATGAGAGCAGTGAGACTAAACCAAAACATTTAAGGTGCGGCCTTACAACCAAACAGTTAGCTGAAAGGTGCTGTAATGCTTCATAGAGCTGAGGGGAAATGTACAGCTGAGTGATGATTCTCTGTGGGTTTGTAACTGTAAGTGACCCCTTTCACATTGCACACACTAATTTGATCCAAAGTCAATATAAGAATATTCATTAGTGCAGCTTTAAATTGTAAAAATTCATAGTTCATCATTGTCTGCATAGTCGATGACTGGGTTCACTGTTTACCAATATAAATTTGCAGTGCAAAATAAAATTGTCATCTAATCTTATGCAGCTTGGCTGACAGCAGGTGGCTTTATATGCCAAGAATAACTTATTGTGTGAGTTTGTGTGCATGCATGAACATGTGTGCACAGTGAAAGTGTATGAGGGCTTACTTGTGTCTGTGTGAGCACATGTACGTACATTGTCAAAAATGGCTGGCCTATGCCAATGCTGAATGAGGGCAGTGTGGCTGAAACAAATTGTGTTTTTCAACAGCTAACTGTGGAGGACTAGATGGATGGGAGCAACTCTGTATCTGTGCCCCATCATTGATAAAGAGCATTAGAGGGCACTCAACAGAGAAGGAATCAGGAAGAGCGACACACAGAGTGGAAAAAGCAGTAAGGAAGAGGTAAGAGAGGAGAGAGCGCAAGCTGAGGAGAGAGCAATATAATTGGAGAGGTAGAGAGAGGGAGAGAGGGAGAGTTTGGACGCAAGGACATGACAGTTTGAAGCAGTTGTTGCCTCTTGGCCAGAAGAATCATCTTCTTCACTTAATTCAAAGTGACCTTGAAACAATCACAACATATCAGCAAGGTGAGCTTTGAATGCTAACAGTGTAACAAAGATAATCAATATATATCAATATAAAGCTGCACTCACACTCGACACACATGTAAACATGTAAACACATGTAGACACATTTTTAAGCCCTTCAGAGCACTACTAACAATGAAATCTCCTCACAAGCCAGTTATTAAAGTCTAATTAAAATTCAGAACAGCAAAGTGTGATTAGTGTGATTGTGCTCAGTTGTCGACCCCTGAACGCTGTGTGTGCTGTGAGGATTTGTTTACCATGAAGGTGGTTTGAACGGCACAAAATAAGGCAGAAACAAACACCAGTAATTCTAAATTAATTATCAGTAGAGATCATTTTTAATTAGAGCATACAAATGCAACCATTTACCAGTTATAATATAGCCAGAAACCTACTGCATGTGTTTAAAAAACTACTGATAGCAAGCTGGTCCTTTTATATGCATAGCTCAAACATACTGTAAATTCATACCCTATAATTGAGTGTATGACACTGTATTGTTGCACATACAGACTATTCATAATAAAAATAGTGAGATGAAAATGAAAACTAACAAAAGACCATATATTTGTATTGTGCACCCACATCCATGCACACACAAAGTTTGTTTTGAGTTGTTTTGACTGAAGGCACATGATTATTTTGCCAGATTTGTTGTGGAGGTGTAAACTATGCAAACACAGAGCAAACTAAATTAGCATGAAAAGCAGAAAACTGGGCCTGGGGCGCACAAAATTATAATTACATGGAATTAGCTCTACAGACTCTTACTGTTAGAAAAAGTTAACCTCAGGATAATAAGAACTCTATGCGTACCTGCAAATGCTTCAGCATGCAAAGTCTCCTCTCAGCAATCCACCTTTGCTTTGTAAAGTCATGCGGTGTGATTACAAGTGACAAGAAAATAATACTTCATTATGCTACAGAGTTGCTGTAAAAATGGACGGAAGCAGTTTAGAGGATTATGTAAATTTATAGCACATTAAAAAAATGAATATACATGAGCTAATTATTTGAAAATTTTATTGACTGTGTAATATCATAACAATTGCTAATCTTCAAATACTACATGGGTGAGTTTAGGTAATTAGAGCTACAGAGGTAAAAAAAAAAAAAACATCTTAAGAAAAAACATGATGTCCTGAATGTGACCCTTGTCTCACATCCTCCTCATCTCAGGGTGAAAGGCCACTGATGTCACTGCCACGTTGCCACCAGAAAATTCCTCAGCCGAATTTCTCAACAATTCTCCATAAATTCTCCATAAATACACATCATAAGACCAAATGAGGTCAGTACATGATGAACTAAATGCAATGACTCAGGCTTACAGCACAGCCCTGCTGCAGTAGTAGCAGCGTATTCTAATGAGCTGACTGAGTCTCAGTGTGACCTCTCACTGACCTCTGTGTTCAGATAAGGTTCTGGTCAGCCTCAATACCGTTTTGGCTAGCGAGGGCTACAGCTGGTATACTGCATTAGCACACTTATGAGTAGACAAGGGAGGGTGAATAAGGTCAGGCTTATCAGACAAATGGATTTTGGGAATTTGTGGCGTACACTAAAAGCATCTGAATAAAACAAACTTCGCTATTTTTAGCAACTTCAAAAATTTGATATGTTTGACATTTCAAATGTTCCAGTGCAAGAGATCATAGAAACAGCAACAAAATAGTCTGATATTTATCCAGCGAAGGATAGAGCACCCCAGAATACAATCCCACTCTTTTATCTGTCATACTCAGACCTGCAGCAAAGCACTTTGCACATTCATGGTTACCGTGGCTGAGATGCTTTTGTCACTGAGACAAACAGTCAACACTCAAGTCTCACAGGCATTTTTGAAAGGCCAGTAGATTTACAGATCTGGTATTCTGGGATTCCTGCACATGGATTGAAAACTTGAGAATTACACAGCTTGTTTCTTCTGAAATGTTACAAAAACAACAACAACTCTGTTTTGTAAACTGAAAAAAATGTGAAATAACAGTCCGCGCGCCAAATCAAACTTACGCAAATGCTATGATAATGTTTATTATTCATGAGGAAGTGTTTGAGTCTGTACATGTGCACTATTTCAAAAGAGTCTTTACATAACATCACTACCTGGTCATTAATGTTTCTGTCACACATCTCCAGTACAAATTTCTACCTTAAGTCTGCAGTGTCAGTGCTGCAACTGAAGTGAGCCATTATCTCCCAGCATGGGCAACCCCTGAAGGATTAACCGCCAATCCTTCTTAAATCTGCCCTCATCGTAAAAACCGTGACACAAGCTCTTGCAGGGATACTGTTGGTGCAGCACAAACATTTATAATAATACCAACAGGCACTGTCAGTACCCCATCACTGCCAACTATCAACGGCCTAACTTCACCAGCTAGCTCTACCCATAGGGTTCAAATGTCAGACTGTCACTGCAATTTGCTAATCCTGTTGCAGATGTCAAGCTGAGAAGTTGAGTGCTTCCTGTTCTGTTATGTAGAGTTTACTTTGAGTGTGTTACTTTTCTCCTCAAGAAATTACTCTTCCTTTAATCATTTTTTAAATTAGAACAAGATAAAAAAAAGGGACCCCAAAGTAGGTGAGCCTCAGTCAAGAATCTCGCAGTGCTTTTCTTTGCTTGCATATTTAACAAACATGTCCCCAGGTATGGTATGGTAGTCTATGCCAGTTGAGATTGTTCTGTGGTGTTCATGCAAACTAGTGCATGACATCTCGCAGAAGAAAAGCAGGTTTTGGTGGCATGAGTCATATCAGTGTTAACAGTTTATATATTCTCTTAAGCAACTGTCACTGCCACGATAATCCTCCTATATTGCCATTTTCAAATGCTAGAGCAATGGAGCTGAAATAACTCTGACAGGTGAATCATTTCCAAACTCTCATTTTGAGAACATTTTTTGGAAGGAGAATTGACACGAATGAAGCCTATGTAAGAAGCCGCAGTTTGTTCATAAAACACATGAATGTTTTGGTCTTGCTATGAGTCAACAATGATGACATCCAGTCTTGTTAAACCATACAACTCCCGGTGGCTGAGCGGAGCTAGAACTGGCGTAGAGACAAAATCTGATGGTTCCTTGCATTGTCAGGACATGGTCCAGATCATTATATAGGTCAAAAACAAGGACAGTGGCAGCTGCAGGAGCGGAAGGAGAAAGGGTGGTGATGGGGCAGAGAAAGAGAGAGGAGAGGGAGAGGAGCAGAGAGAGTGCAGAGAGAACAAAGGGGGAATAAAGCAATAGCATTAAAAGAGATAGAGGCTGACCTCAGAGCACCCTGGCATTAGCTTGCTTAGAACAGAGCATGGATTTGAACGAATCAAAGCTTTCCACTTCAAAATAATCCACATTTGATAGCTTCCTATCAGCCAAATTGGGACAGACCAGTCAAAAGCTCAACAGTCAGACACATATGCACATACTCCATGCATCAAGGCAAGGACACACATAAACATGCAAACATACAAGTGTACATCTCTTTCTCTTTCTCTGTCCCTTTCTCTTTCGCTCTCTCTCTCTCTCTCTCTCTCTCTCTCTCTCTCTCTCAAACACACACACACACACACACACACACACACACACACACACACACACACTAGACACCATCACCAGAAGGGTACCAGTTCAACATCATGCTCTCACATCTCTCTATTTTCTCTGCCTAACAAAACTTGTCGTTCTGTCAGGGCTGCAGATTAACTGAAGAACAGTTTCCTCCTGAAGTCAATTTTACTGAGGTAGCGTTGAAATAGCCGGGCTATTTTTGGTGTGCACATTCGTATGTGTGAATGCAGTGACCATGTGTGGCAATTTTCCACAGTCAAGACAACCGGAACAGCCATCCACTGCATACCACCCCTCCTCTTCTGAGAAAGACTTCATTACTTCTCTTCATCCATCATTTGTCTTCTTCATCTTCAAGCATCATTTATATTTCCTCCTCTCCTCATCGGAGCAACAGTCGCGTTTCCAGTGACAGCAGTACTAGCAATTAGGTCAGCAGTTGGCCTATTTAAAGCATGAGGAACTCAGGGCCTAGATTTGCTCTGTCACTTAAGAACATCAAAGACTGCAATAAATCACACAAAGGCAACATGTACAAAAAGCTTTAGACACAAAAGCCTCAAAATACGGCTAATTTGAGGGGGTCCGTCACAAGGCGTATTTTCTGTTGTACTTTCGAAGAGGTCGAGTGAGGTTTTGCATCAAATATGCATGGGCTCATATGGCCAGCTAACAGCCCCGCACAAGTGCAGCGCGAACTGCCGTTGTGAAGGTCAGCCTTCTCTTACAGCATCTTTGACACTCACAGCGGGTGTCCAGATGGCTCAGCAGACTAAGTCGCATGTATTTACTTGCAATGTCACGGAGTGTGAATTCTGCTTATGACCTCTGTCACACGACATGACCTGTGAGATGTTAAATAAGTCATTGGATTGACTGAAGCACTAAGCCTAGCAGTCTAGGAGAGCTGATTACCACTCGGGTCATTGATCTTAAAACAGCGGAGTGACCTAATGTTTCGAATCCCATACATTACCACTTCAAGCCTAGCAAGTGCATATCCACAAACAGTTTCTGTATGTTAATAATGTCTGTGTAAATAAGACTTTACTGATGAGAGAGGATGCAATGATTCACTTAAACCATCTAAACAAATTCCAACTCTTTACTGAGTTACTAATTAAAAACAACTTCCAGTATACTTTATTAAGTTATTATATTGACCATCCAGCAGGCTAATGATACCATTAAAATTATCTTAAAATTCCACTGCACCACATTGTAACTGCATGGCTCAGTAATTTAAACACTGACTTTGGGGACTCAATACGATGAACTTATTGGTAATTTCCCTGCTGTGGGCACTTACAATAATGCTCCTCTTTCGGCAGTCAGGCCACAGTTATATTTTATTCCTACATTATACAATTAAATTCTTTTCAGTATTACAACCTTTTATACTGCATCCAATAACTTGAGGCAGTGCAGCATCTGTAGCCAAAGCCTGCAAGTCAAGATAACATGAGAATCACTGCAGGGATTCACTTCAAGATAAGTACTTGTCACCACAGGAGGAGGAAGATACATGTCTGTCAGTACAGCCTTAAGGCAACAATGACCATCCTGTTACAGGCAGCACTCTCTTGTAACAATGCTCCACTGAGCAAGCATGGGTGCTTTAAGTGTTATCTAAGGAAAACTGTTTCTCTTTGCCACTTTATCCGCCAACAAAATATTCAATTCAGTTGTGTATGTATTCTATTCTATTCCATCAAGTCAAACTTTTAATCTGTCCAATACTTTGATTTATGTTTATTAATAACTGGAAAACCACTGACATTCCCATCAGCCTCAGATGTACTTTGTGTTTAGTGCTAATTAGCAAATGTTAGCATGCTAACATGCTAAACTAAGATGGTGAACATGGAAAACATTATTTATGCTAAACATCAGCTTCTTAGCGTTGTCATTGTGAGCATGCAGACATTAGCATTTAGCTCAAAGCGCCAATGTGTCTAAATACAGCCTCACAGAGCTGCTAGCGTGACTGTAGACTCTTCGTCTTGTTGAGAGGAAAGATATACAAACGCACACCAGTGAAACATAAAACTGACACAAAAAGACAAATCATGGTATACATACGACCCCCCAAGGCAAGTAGAGCAGTCAATTCAAGATGTTATTCACATTAAGTACTGTAGAGGGTTCAATGTTGCTCCTCTTCCGAAATCAATTGATTCACCACGCTTGTGATTTAGCATCATTCCCCCAACTAATCTCTCCCCCTTTCTTTGTTAGCCTGTCACAGTCAGCAAACAATGTTAGGTGCCATTGATGAGACACAGGGCATGACTAGTGGCTAGACAGACAGAGACCACAAGTCATGCAGCAATACAGTACGCTCACAAACACAAGCAGCACTAGGTCTTACAATGCATTATTCCTGCCCCATTTGAAATGTATTCACATGACGTGTATTCAGCATGGTGGCAGTGATGGGTGAAATGTAGAATGATTCAAGCATTTATAAAGATTACAATCCTTTGTCCCAAAAGCCATTTGTCTGTTTTTATTTCATTGTATAAACAACAAATATTGTTTTCATTATAATCTGCCCTGTAGTGGCATTAACTTACATGGGTCAGAGTCAAGCAGCTGGCTGTATGCAGCTGGTTTACCTGCAAAGCTCACACATACAATGAGCACAGAAAAAAATCAGGTCATGGGCACTTAATATGGAGGTTGCTTGATTCATATGACATAGTAACAAAGAATGCACTGACATGACATTAATAATATTGGAAATGTCTCGCGGTCATATGTAGAAAGAATGAATACATTTTCATCAGAGTGATTCATTCACTGTAAAAGGTCTAGTGTGTGTGATTTAGTGTCATCTAGCGGAGAAATTGCAGTTTGCAACCATTTGAATACTGCTCACATCACCCTCCCCTTCTAAGCGTGTAGGAGGAACTACGGTGGCCGTGAAACATGTAAAAAACACAAACGGCCCTATGTAGAGCCAGTGTTTGGTTTGTCCGTTCTGGGCTATTGTAGAAACACGGCAATGTAACATGGTGACCTCCATGGTAGGGGACCCGCTCCCTCTGTAGATTCTAAGGTAATATAAAAAAACAATGATTCTCATTTTCAGGTGATTATTATGTGATTATACACAAATTAAAATATACTTATACATTTTATATTCCATTTCTGCCAATAGCTCCTCCTAAATATTACACACTGGACCTTTAATAAAGTATTTCTGATTCAGATTAAATGGGCCTCTTTATCACAGTGATCATTGGAGCCTGTTTAAAATTACAGCTACCAGGGTGCATTGTTATTTTCACCACAAAACATTAAGCATGGATCATGCAGCACTTAAAAGGTTAATGATATGATCAGTAGTGATATTCTCTTCTCCTGCACATATAATATGCTATTTAGTGTGCAGCGGATTGCATGACAGCACATTTATTGGCATGTGTTTCTCAAAAGCAAAGGAAACAAGTCAATGTAGACATGTAGAGGCTTTTACACTCAGTTTCTAGTTTATTATTAGGTACAGCTAAAACTAACGCAGTCTAATGCAACAGTCCTGCTATAAATCCTGCCTTCCTGAAGGTTATGATCTTCAGTTTTTGTTAAGCTGTTTTAGAGAGGTGTTGATTCAACTGAATGATTATTTATGAGGATGTAGTTTGTGGTGCTGTTGAATTGTATTATACAGAGAGGTGTTTCTATTATTTAGCCTACCCTCGTTGATATAAATGGGGTGGACAAAATAATAGAAACACTTCTCTGTATAATACAATATAGCTTGTCACAATAAAGGTGATGACACTGGTTTAGCCAGCCAAGTGTACAATACTCAGGCACAGTGTTTCATTACCTAAAGGGCTTTCACAAAAAGCTGTTGATAATTTGATTAAGTTTAAAATACTTGGATTAGACTTTTATACTGAGCACATCATCAAGCCTCTGGAGGTGTGTGACTGTCAACGGGAGCCGAAAGCAGTCAGTCAGCAAAAACTGTTGCATAATATCTCCACAAGACCAGTAATTGACATAACTGCCCTAATGCATGTGTCCTATCAGAATTCGAATCAGAAATACTTTATTGATCCCTGAGGGAAAACTCCTTCGTTACAGCTGCTCACTGTCACGTCAATGCACACTTGAGAATAGAAGGAATAGAAGTACTAAGCAAATCAAAATATAATACGCTATAATAGAGGTAAGATCAATTAAGTACAAAATGGATATAGGTATAAAAGCTAAAATAAGTGTAAGTACCACAGTGGATTTACAGGTTGATAAGTATATACGGTACAATACAATGCAATAATATAAGTAATAAGTTATAGTGCAATAATGAGTACTGTCAAGTTAAGTGTAGCTTATTAAGATGATTATGAGACGGTGGATATTGCACAGCAGTAATAGAAGTATGAATAAATATCAATAAATAGGGAATTTTAAACTGAAAACAGAGTATATTGCACAGGAGTATGAATTCCATGAATTTTGAAAAAATAATTAAAAAAAGAACTAATGTGGATTAATGTGGAGAAAAATGCATTGAAAAATCTGTACGTATAGGCACCTGGATTCTTTCGTCTGCTCAGTTATTGGGATGTTTTGTGAACCTGTATTATTCTGCTATTGACATACTCGTGGTAAAAGGTATTCAGTAGGTAATGCATTCTGGAAAGTGTGGGAAACAGATATGTGTTGTTTTAATTACCTGCCTTTATGTTGTGTGTTTCACTTATAAAAAAATAGCATTTTCCAGTACAGGAGCAGCATCAGTTGTTAATATAAACTCTAATGAAGTTGTCCTGAAACCAAACCAACCAAACAAACCAACTTTTTGTAATGCCATAGAGAAAAGGAGAAGAAACTACCAGGTAAAGGGCAAGACTTTCTAAATCTTTGTCAGTTAGACTTGTACGAGTTGTGGTCAAGTGCTCATTACTGTGGAGAATGCTACTATATGAATCATTTCCTCTCCTGCCACAGTGCAAAATGCAGCAGGCTGGATTTTAACCAGCACATAGCTCTAACTCTGGGATTGGTTCACTAGCTATCCATTTTTAGAATTCACAGTCTCACATTGTTAAATTAAAACATCAATTACAGTATGCATACTTTACTTCAACAGTCCCCATAGAACAAACCACATTTTAGCAGTTTCATTTATCCAATATAACAGTCCATATGTTATGTGTTATTATCACAACAAAAAATGGCAAGTAGAGGCACCAGTAATGTATCAAGACAAAGATGGTTCTGATCAGAGAAATGGTTGATTGCTTCTTGACAGAAATCTGAAAATATTCTATTGAGATATTTTATCCTTATTGCTCACATCTGTCATTGGTGCTGTAAAAAGCTGGTGTAATACGATAAGTGCTCTAGTGCCAAGAGGGCTTATTCCTCCCTTCACAACTTCTCAAATGCACTGACAAGTTGTCAATGACTCAGCCCGATGAGAGTGAGCGAGGAAGGTTAGCATGAATTAGCTCTCCAGTGCTAAGCTACTGTGACGCTGCAAAAGAAAAAGGATGATAAAATTAGCTGCACTCTCCTCAGATAAGCCAAGGTTACTTCAGGTCATTTACTCAAGACCTGCTTATGATTTGACTGGCAAAGATAACCTTGTTAATCTTCTGTGACTGGATAAACACTCAGTGATGGAAGGCTGAGGTTACAAACTAAGAGTTGAGCTTTTAATGGATAGTTAGGTAGCTGTTAGGGTTACTGAGAAGGTACACTCATGGCTGGAATCTTCATTAGATCTCTTTTTATAAAAGGAAGTGATTCCTTATATATAGTTATCATTTTATGAATGAAGAACATTTTGAGGCCACATCAGAAAGCTTAATATCAAAATCTTATTGTGTCCTTGATTGGTATGTTGAAGGCTGGTTAGAGAGGAATACATGATTTCTTCTTGTATAACAGTGCATATGAGGATAATTTTGGTCTATTCATCCAAAATCATCTATCCAAAACTAAATGATAAAGAAGCACCATTTCAAGTGGAGCCGACCAATACATCAGTTGGGCTGATATATCGTTGTCTGTGTATATGTCGCTCAATCAGTAACAAGGTTTCAGTATTGATTTCAGTACGTCAGATTATTTGCAAAGTTTCCTTTATATAACAAGACTACGAGTCTACAGCCACACTAGCAGCTCTGTGAGGCTGTACTTCAGTGCAGTGCTTTGAACTAAATGTTAATGTCAGCATGCTAACATGTGCACAGTGAAAATGCTAACACGCTGATGTTAAGCAGGTATAATATTTACCACCATCTTAGTTTAGCATGTTAGCATTAGCACATTTGTGAATTAGCACTACTACAAAGACACAAATGCCTGTCATTAGGATTCATCCTCTGGGAACCACGAATGGCTGTACAAAATTTTGTAATCTAATAATCTAGTACAGTAGATGGTGAGATATTTCACAGAATAAGTCAAAACTTCAACCTGCTGGTGGAACTAGATGAAAAGTCAAGGGATCACCAAAGTCATTAGGATTCTTCTTCTGGGAACCATGGATATCTGTATTTTATGGCAACCCATCCTCTAGTTGTTGAGATATTTCAGTCTGGACTAAAGAAGTAAACCGACCAACCAACTGACAGACCAACATTGCCATACATAGAGCCAATCCACTAACATGGCTCAAAAGAGCCATTATCATGAAAACGTATTGTGTCTTTAGTCAGTGCAAAAATGGTCAATACAACTCACTGACTACCCAAAGGCCACTGGAATCTTTGTTACATTCTGCCTTTGTTTTCATTGCCAACTAAGTAAAACATTAATTATGCGTAAAGCGGTTATTTTAAGTTAAATCCTGCACATAGGCATGTAGATGTCCACCGAGATATGGAAAGTACACAGGAATGCACACAAACACACACATAATATATGTATATGTAGTATACAGTAAATAAACACTGCTAGACAGTTGAACAGATGAACCTTGTTTTACTAACTGTCAGGCATCATGCAGAAGAAACTATTTAACACAAACTTAAAGGGGTAACCACTTTTAATCTCATGGAAATGGTACATTGGTGGGTGAGTACAGAGAAGTCATTATAAAGAGAAGAAAAACCAACACAACGTTGATTGACACAGAGAACAATACGTGAGAGGATGAGAACCTGACATCAGTTGCGTGGGGAAACAAGCTTTCTGTAGTTACAGATCAACGGCATGGCCCTAATATATAGATTTATTTATATAACCACATGAGGTATATGTTTGTGTCTCCTGAGCTTTAGCACTCATCATTGCTCATTTGTTTTTCTGAAGCTGGCATCTGAACCTGGCAGTTTCCCTGTCTGTCTATTTATCTCCACGACCCTCACTTTCCTCCTTTCCTATTTTTCCTCTCACTCGGTGATATCCTTTATGAGTCACCTGCAGGTATGTACTGCCGAGGACTCCAGTAATTACCCCAAAACAACTCATATCGAAAGCCATGGCAGGTTTATTTATATTTCAAACACAGGGCATATCAAAGTGCTTCACAAAAAAAGAAGAATTCAATAATCAAAATAGACTAAAAGAACGCAGATAGATAAATTGGCATAAAAATAATAAGAATAAAAGCATGAGGCAAAAAATTATACAAAATAAAGCAGTGAACATAAAAACTGTAAGACTGGATTTAAAAGTATTTACAGACTGGGCAAGTCTCCCTTTTGGTCAAAATATATTGCTCAAACTATTTATAGCAATCATACAAATCACACCATACATACCTGCATACATGCATGTAGCTGAACATGTATGTCTCACATAGTGTTGTCGTTCGTGAATGTTTCATACAAAAGAATTAATCTTTTGGGTGAACGAACTGAACTGAATCACTTCCTGAAACGATCCGTTCCCTCAGTCATTTCAGTTGAGCTCTCAGTCAGTTGCAAGCGAACGTGCAGGGATACACTCACTCACTGAGCGATTCAAGTCATTCGTTCGCAGGAGGAATGGGGTCTTTTCAAGACAGCAAATATAACGCTGATTCAGGTTGCTAACATTTAGCTGCAATGATTCATCAACATTGGTCTTGGACTGCAGTCCAGATATATGACATGGCTAACATTTAATGTTACTGCCTGCAATGCAGCGCGGGCGTGCGCACACACACACACACACACACAACGTTACTGCTTTGAACTTTACTGCTTTGAAAAGAGGACAGCTACAAGGATTTATAGAATTACATTTTTTATCCTGTACCTTTAGTGGTTGTTTATAGAGTTTATGGAGTGGTTGCATTGTTGTGTTTTATCTTCTCTCGACTTCACTACTGTAGCTCTCCTCCTTTCTGGCATAAACCAAAAGTCACTCTCTCGCCTCCAACTGCTTCAGAATGCAGCAGCTCGGCTTCTCACTGGTTTTAACAGACAACATCACATCACCCCAATCCTGGCTTCTCTCCATTGGCTCCCTGTTCGTTTTTAGAATTGATTTTAAGCTTTTACTGATCACTTTTAAAGCACGTGTGGGTCTGGCCCCAAGCTACATCATGGAAATATTAACCCCATATGAGCCAGCTCGCAGCCTTTGATCCTCAGGTGGGGCCCTTCTGGCTGCTCCTAAGTCAAGGCTTAAATCTAAAGGTGACCGCGCTTTTGCCATCAGGGCCCCTCGGCTGTGGAACGACCTGCCTAAGGAGATAAGGTTCGCAGAATCAGTGACTTCTTTTCACTCTCACTCATCTTTACAGACTTGCTTTTATGTAATGTTGTCTTCTTATTTGTCTCTTTATTGATTTTATTGTTTCCATTTGTTTCTATTTCCATTGTCATGTTTTTCATTGTTTTTATCTTGTCTTCTTGTCTTAATTTTAACTTAATTTTGTTTTCCTTTGTTTGGCATTTCTGTATGGCTTTCTGCTGTTGTATTGCCTTCTGGGTATCCTGTTTCTGCTTTGCCTTGTCTGTCAAAGCACTTTGTAAACTCTGTTTTTAAAGGTGCTAAATAAATAAAGTTATTATTATTACTGTGTTGCTTGCCTGATACCAAGTTGTGACACATTATGAGAGATGGGATAGTATCATAGAGTGCATAAACAAAATTGCAGCATCTGTACTGATTAGATTTCGAATAAATTTAAAATGAGCTAGGTTACATTTGACAGTCCCTGATTTTTTTTTTTTAAATTTCACCACCTTTCGTGGTTTACAATGCATGGTGAAACCTGCAATATGAAAAAACAGGTGGCTGAGCCTGTCTCAGATCCTTTCACTATGAGGGAAAGGTGCATGTTCAGTAATTCGTTCACTGAACGTACACAGCAAACGTGAGCCCTGAGTGATAGACAGTAGCTGAGTCACTCAAGCCCGCCTCTCTCCCTCCCTCATGTCTTGAAGTAGGAAGTAGTACCAAATAATTTATTTTAGAATTAGGTGTCATGAAAATAATAGGGTATATAAATATAAAATAATAGGCTAGGACTTTGTTATAGCAGCTTTCAGTTTGCAAACGGTATCTTTATCCAACAAAATTCTCAGCTCACTTATCTTTCACGAACGACCGTTCTCAGTTAACTAGTTTCAGTTCAGTGAGTGGGATTACGCAGTCGGAGCTCCGGTCGAGCACTGAACAATTCAGTAAACGTATCTTTTGAACGTATCTTTTTAATGAACGAATTCTACTGCTTTAGTACAGTGAAAAGAACTGCTTTGCCCATCACTAGTCTGACATGCATACAAATATACAAATGCTAAACAAATCTTTATCAAACTGACCTGAATCTCCAGCTTTTATTAAGGAGACAAGCACTTTGGAATCAGAAATGAGACAATAAATCCCTCTCAAGAGCTGCACAAACTAATCAAAACCCAAACAAAGACCCAGGTCTGAACAAAAATAACACAGTCATGTGGCACCTAGAAGTTATCCCCTGGTGTGACAGCAAACAGCAGAGTGCAACCAAAATCAGCATCATGTCAGGCAATTAGTGAGGGAAACCAAACTATCTCTGTAATCTGGTTTACCCCAGCACGATCACTGGGGGATGCTGAGGTCAAACCCCCAATTAATTTGAGCACAACCCAGAATTCAGTGTATGTGAAGGCCAGGGGCTGTGTGTGTGCTTGACTGACACATTATCACAATGTTTAAAATATGGGATGGAATGCATATTGCGCTTGTGTAAGGACATGAGTGAAATTATACTCATACAGGTGCACTGTGCTAATTATTATTAAAACACAGATCAAAGTTATGTATTTATGTATACAATTGCGGGAGGGATTCTCTAAATATACAGATATTAATATCAAAATTGACAAAACAATGCCTTACTCTTTTAACAGGAAAAACAGCAGGCCACTAATGGGTTACTGTGAGTGAGGAGAATGAGAAAGGAAACACAAACCTTAAAAATGTTCACACATCAAAGAGTACCACCCACCTTTTCTAATGCAGAGAAAAGATTTTGTTCATCTTGATTATCTGAAGATCTATCTGAGCATATGTAAAACTTTTTATATTTAGATTTTGTTTTAGCTACCTACTGTAATAAAATGTAAAAAAGTGAAACTAAATGTTAGAAGCTGACAACATGTAATTTATCAAATTCTCCACCTGCATTGCACATGTAACACAGATGACATTATGCAGTATTCACAGACAGTATCTAAGTGAATCTATTAATCTCAAAGCACAATGTGTGTGTTTGTGGGTGTGCGTACGTATGTGTGTGTGTGTGAAAGAGAGAGGGAGAGATGATTACAGAGACACTGTGAGTAGATTTAACAAGTAAATTGAACACAGAGGTGGGCCTCCTCTCTGCGTGTTCTTGTGTCCCCTAATTTAATTTTTTCACTCGGTTCCCTGGCGGGGGCCTTGCATCTCAATGAGGCTCTGTCCGGCTGGGAAGTGGTCTCACTACTAATAAAGAACAATTCTCTCACGCTATTAGGAAACTGGCAGGAGAGGAGGGGGGCAGCAGTGGCAAATGTTATCACGAAAAGTGTGCGTGGTGGTGTTCTTTAAAGAAGGATGAAGTAGTGTTGGTGTTTCCAAATAAGCTATATCCTGACACCACTGAGAAACACACTAAAAGTGGTCAAATACACACATATACTATCCACACAGAAACAAAATAACACTCTTATAGAACTTATAGTGCGCTGTAAATCAAGATAATGAGCAGCATTCTACATAAAGCAATATTCTTCAATATTACAAGAAATTATTATACATTTCTTGTTGGGTTAAACCTGATTTTGACTTATAACTTTAGTTGTAACTTAAGTAAGATGTGAAGATTGATACCCATATCTGTATGCTAATTATGAAGCTACAGCCAGGAGATGGTTAGCTTAGCTTGGCATAAACACTGGAAGCACTGGAAACTGAAACCACACAGGGAGACTCTCGAGGAACCATTAAGATATGTAAGATATGCAAATTGAGAGTCACATGACTTTTTGGGAGACTTGCTAACTATGCTAATGTTACTTGTACTGTAAGAAGGTGATCAGTGCTCATTCACAGTACAGTGACTAAGCTGAAACAATCAGAAAGGAGGGGGAAAAAAACTGAAATATGTATATTTGTAAAATACACTTAGGTCAACAGCTATGACGTGCAAAGCGAGGGTCAGGTGACTGACGCGGTGGTTGAGCTAGTACTAGTGCTAGATCACCTAATCACCTTCTTACAGTATAAGCATTAGCATAGTTAGCAAGGCTACCGATAAGTAGCCTACAGCTGCCTGTGTCTGTCTCCATCTGTCATGTGACCCTTGCCTTGCACACTGTAGCGGCTCCTCGATAGCCCCCCTTCTTCGCCAGTAGGTGCAGTAACTTCCGGAACTAAGAAACATGAATTATATTATTTTCCATATTAAGAGAGGAACTAAATGTCATCTTATCATTATTAGATGGCAGTAGTACACAAACAAAAACACAGAGCTTCTCTTAATGTTAATACAGTGACAGCTGAGGTAAACAGACCCAGACACATCTTGCAAACTGTACAGACTTGCATATCTGATCGGAAACCAAAAACAGATCTGGATTCACTCACTACAAACAAAACTGATAGGCCGTCAGATTTCTGGAAATCTGCAATCAACCTCAGTCATCAAGAAACTCTGACCTCACAAATTTGTATTATAATCTGAATTACTGAAGGTAAACCTACAACAGGCTTTTATCTATCATCCAGCTCTCCACATTGTCTGCTGTGGGTTTGACAGGGACCATTTCTCTCTGCCAGGTTCCCAGGTCTATGCTCTGCTACAGCTCTCACCCTTATGATTGAGCAGCTGACAGCTTGACCTCTGCTTTACAGAGACACATCTTTTGACTGCGACCATTTTCTCACCATTATGTTTAGCAATGGGCTTGTGCCTGCCAGAGACAGGGGGCTAGTTGCTGAGGCTATCATTCATAGTAGAGAGGAGGAAAGGATTAAGGGCACTGAGAAAGAGCAGGAGAGAGAGGGGTCTGCATCTTAATTCAGGCCTGAGTGTGGAACAGCCTTGTTATGAGGTGGCTCAGAGGAGAGGGAGGAAGACGCAGCGGCTGGCTGGGTTGGTAGGTGGCTGTTGGGGGGCAGGATAAGGGTGAAGAAAAAAAGGTAGATACAAAAAAAAATTTGAGAAAAAAATGAGGATAAGAAGAGTAGAAGAAAGAAATAAAGAATGCGAGAACAGTACACAAAAGCTCTTTTTAATACTGCCAGTACTGTAAACATTACAGTGTTACATGTTATTTTAATTCAGCCATTACTGTATTGACTATGACTATGATTTTGGTACCAAGAAAGACTTAATTTATTCCAATACCAACCATTGATGCCATTTCATTTTGTTATCACCTCTCTTTTTACTCTCAAAATAAGTTTTAAAGACTTTATTGTCAGAGTTGGAGCACATATTGTAAATTTCTCCACGATTGAATGATTTGCATAAACAAATCTAAATCATCATTTATTTGTCTCCAGTTCCATCTACTTTACAAAACATTTGCGATCTAAAATTCATTAGTCAATATTTCAAAAACATGGATGATTCAGATGATTTTGTCCTTGAAAACATTATTTCCTGACTAAAAACCACAATCTCTACTGCACTTCACTTTTATTCCAGCATTAAGTAGAACAAGGAATCTGTTTTTGGCATTTTTACCATTATTGTGACAGTTGATAGTGCAGAGGCAGATGAAATGAGGGGAGAGAAAGATGGGGTATGACATGCGACAAAGATCCATGGCCAGATTCAAACACAGGATGTTGCAGTCAAGTTGAATGCGCTGTAACCATTCCAAAACATATAATCAAAGCTCAATAGTTGAATCAAATGTGTCACACTAAGTTTAAACAACATAAAGTAGCAGAGTTTCTCCAATCTTCTAGCCAATGAAAGCTAGGGCAGTACAAACAAATATGACAGGATTATGCCTGAATAAATGAGTTTGGTTTAAAAAAAAAAGTCTGTCCCATTTGGCTGATGGGACTAGGAAATCATTTCATTCAGACAGAGAAAAACAGTTCTTATAGAAAATAATTCTTAGCTCATACACACACACACAGTGTGTCACACACACAGACATATACATGCAGACACACAAACATAAACTTAACATGAATCCATCATAACAGCATTTCACACTCCATTAGCCTCCTGTTGGCTCTCACACTCTGTTAGGTTACTGTTAGTTAATCACCTCAAAGAAAACAGATCTTCTCTCAGCCAAAGCAGCTGAGAAAGAAAAGATCTCCTGATGGTCACTTTACTGACAAAGGCAAAATAATTGCTGTTGCACACAGGAAATGAATCCAGGAACCTACGTAACAAAAACGTGTTAATCTCTGCTGGGTATTTGCTCTGTCGCTTTAAGCTGATGGATGGCACTTGTTTACACAAATAATGTAACCACAGGACACACACATTTTAATAATTTTTCCATTTACTGAGTCTGGATGCTTCCATCGAGTTCATAGACTGTATAAAAGAAGTGGACGCAGCCATGATATTGCCATCTTGTTTTTTTTTTGGAGCCAGAAATGACCATATTTGGAAGAGAGTGTGAAGCTGGGGAGGGATGCTGGGGTAGTAACTTGTCAATCACAAGGTAGCCACGCCCTAAAGCATACCCCACTCTATCATCCATTTTACTCTAAATGGGACCATAATTTACAAAATGAACATCATGTTGGATTGAAGAAGACTTGAAACTGGTGATTAAGACAATAAACTCATTAGGAAAATATTTACTGAGGTAATAAATCAAGTGAGAAGTAGGGTAATTTTTTCATAGACTTCTATATTAGATTTTTTTGCTTAGTACTTCTATTCCTGTGTGCACTGACGTGATAGTGAGCTGCTGTAACGAGACTTTCCCCTCGGGGATCAATAAAGTATTTCTGATTCTGATACAATTGTACTTTTTGCAACCAGTTGAGTGGCCTGCTGGCCATTAAAAAGAATGCAGGTTTCAGCACTTCCACATTGGCCTCACTTTTCAGACCCGTCCATTTCTTTTATGGAGTCTATAATCGAGATATTACGGTGACAAGAGGGGACGTTAATGGTCAGTCAGTCACTGCTGGTCCAGTGACCACTAGAGATTTCCCTAAGCAATCCAAACTTTAACTTCATCAAACACAAAATTCACACACACGGCATTGAAATGATAACCTGAGAATCATTTTAATGTCTCTCAGGTATACCTTTTGTTGACCTCAGGTGGGTGTTTTGCAGAACTTTATATGGTCATTAGCAGAACTTTAGAAAAGTGCATAATTATCCTTGTTGTTCTAGAGAGTTTAAGCTTTGCAGAATAGAAAATGTGGAGAGCCTCCAGTGTGAAGAATCTCCTTTAGTGGATGCTTATTTGAATGCATGACATTTCAAACAGGCAGCAGATAAACATTTTGAGAATCAGTATGCAAACTTTGTACATAGTGCATTTATTTTTTAACATGTCTGACCAAGATCCTCATATGGTATTGCATCATCTGACATTTTCATGTACTGATTAGCATTAGCGCACTTTGCTTTTCAAACTAAATATTATCATGTCTAGAATTCTGACTCAAATTCAGCATTATCAAGACGGCTGCCTATGTTTCCAAGAGGTAGTATCACATTACGATGTGCAGTGTGAAGTAAGGGTGTGGTGGTCAGAATTGACAATGTGTTTAGCTTTGACACCAGAGGCCCA
This sequence comes from Siniperca chuatsi, assembly GCF_020085105.1. NCBI lineage: Eukaryota > Metazoa > Chordata > Actinopteri > Centrarchiformes > Sinipercidae > Siniperca > Siniperca chuatsi. The sequence continues at coordinate 22,399,604 of NC_058043.1, read as the reverse complement.
AGTTTGTATACTGTCTCATACCAACAGCCAAATGTCAGCAATGTAACAATCTTTCCCTTCTTTACTTGATGTTTTAGTTGCCTGGACTTAACCATATTTGCCAATTGCCATCATGCACAAACACCACAGGAGTAATCAATGGTAAAACACTGCCAGTGAATGTTCATAAATATCACTAATAATCCACAATTTTGCAGAATCCTTCTGTTTGATAAGTGGGTTGTAATTCCTCCCTAAATCCTTGACTTGTAGGTGAACAAAACAGATTATTTTTACAGTGTTAACGAGTGTTTCCTAGCGTCATACCAACCATAGTAGCACGACTTGTGTGCAGAATTACAAAAGCCACGGTGGTAAAGCTCCCCGTTGCCAGCCTGAACCTATGCCAACCCTAGTATCCCAGTGCAGCATGCGATTAGCTGCAGGGCAGGTGAAAAGAGGGTTTGGCACCCATTCCTGAGCCTGCCGCCTCCGGGTAAGTGAGACATAAGGTTTAATTAGAGTGGATAGTCTTGGGTTTTGGACACGTAGAGCAGGCTTTAATTTATGTCAAAATCATCTTACTTCATGTCAGATATACCCACACTACACTGCTTTGATTTCAAGGGGGGAAAGTGGAGGTCTTGAGGTTGAGGCGTGCACAACCTCTTTTCAGGGTGCTTGGTTTTAAGTAAAGATAGAATCAGCTAGTTTGTGCATATGACAGTTGAATGTCTGACAGTTGAGAGAAAAGCAAAACAAGAAGAAACAACTGCAGCAGTGACACTGATTTGATAATTTTCTAAAATTACACACAGTTTTGTGACTGTTAGTGTTACATTCAGTAATCAGCAGATGGGTGTGAATTGTGCCACGACTTAATTTGAATGACAAACATTGCTTTCATTCAGTTCCATTATCCTTCATGGAAATCACTGCATCTTCCTAAACAAATTACTGATAGGGATTTTGCTTAGCATAATCCAGATTACTGACAATACTCTTCTTGATTTTCTTGCATCTCAACTAGCTTATAATAAGGAAAGTTTTCTTGTTTTCCGATGTACAATACGACTGCAAACAACTCTTTGCCAAACAAAGAGCAAAAAAAAGTATAATTTTAGACATCTTCACTGGGTAAATGATTCAGTTTTGACATTGCTGGTTATACCTGCCAACTGCTACGGAAGGTAAATAAACAAGTGTGATGTCTTATTTTTGCTCTCAAAACAGGTACACACTCTTCATCCAAAACAACCTGTAACAATATTGTAAATAGGTGCGAAGCTGTGATCTATTTCTAAAAAGCTTGAACAAGTCGAAAAAGGACAGAGATATGAAAGATTTGGTTTCTTCTGCAGAAACAGTTTCCAACTGGGGGGAATGACGACATCTTATCTCTCTAGTGAGGCCGTTTTTAAATATAGACTTCAGCTACTTTATCTGTTTCTGCAGCTTCAGAGTCTGTTGATACACTATCATAGACTTCCTTTTATGTTTTCATCCTTAAACTTCAGCACCGGCGACATCAACTTTTTGTCTTTAACCTTTTCTATAAGACGCCAACAGTATACCTCATATTTACTGCAGAAACATTAAAGCAGCCACTTAAATATTAATTATGACTGAGCCCACACACAAAAAGTAACACCATGGTGAACTCTCTGCAGAAATGCAAGAAGGAAAAGATTTTTTTCCCATTTCCCCATATTGCCTTCATCCCTTCATTGATGCAATACAGTGTAATCTAGCCCCCCTGACTGAGCAGTGGAATACACACCTCCGACTTTGCAGATATTTAATACAGGACTGCTCTATACATTATAAATGGCCCTCTGCAATATACCGCGCTTCTAAAACGAAGCCACTGCGTAAATAGAGAAAATAGAAATAACCTGCCTTTGGAATACCGCCAAGTTCTATTCTAGTGCCTTTACTTTCTGTCCATACAATACGTCACATGAAATGCCGGCATTTCTAACATAACTTATTAAATAAACAGATAACCTTGTTGTAAGGTCAAAGAGGTCATCATTTACAGTACACAATAACAAATCAACTCAAGAAGTGCAGAATGTCAACAAATGAACTAAAGAAAATAAACAATCAAATAGTGACACAAGACGATGCATATGAAAGGTAAGTGCAAAGATCACAGATTTGATCAAACAATATCCAACATGGCCATGGGCTGGTATGCTTCTTTGTGTGTGTGTGTGTGTGTGTGCGCATGTGCGTGTGTGACAGAGACAAGTGGAGAGGGCAGAGTGCCGCTGAGAGTGATGAGATGCGATGAGACATAGCTTGAGTGAGTGTATACTAGCAGGAGGGAGAGAGAGGGAGAGTGTGTGAAAGTGGATGAGAGAGCGAAAGAACAAGAGAGGGAAGATGGACATAAATGGCTATGAGTTAGCATAGCCTACTAGTATTTTTGGCTTTTTTTTTTTGCAGTTGAAGCAAATTGAGGCCACTAACGCAGCAGTTAGGCTGCTTTTCAGTCCACTCAAAAAGCTGCGCTAAAAGGGTAGCTAAATCCATTGTGAATTTGATGGAATGAAAGACACTGCAGCCTACCAAAGGATCCAAGCATGTTGTAGTACATCGAGCGATTACAACTTGTTTCATGCCATCTATACAGTAGAGCCACACTGGAGTTAATTGATTAAACTGTTAGGGAAAAACACTATTGATTTATCTTGATTAGTATCTCTGGCTGAGCACAGCTGGACCTGTCCGTTAATCGTTATTCATACTACTCAGCATATGTTTATCACAGTTTTTTCTGATACATCTTCTCTATCCTCAGTAGCTGAGCTAGCTGGCCCTGCTCAGCCATGCTGTGGGAAAGTGACTGCTGAGTGGACAGCGCTGCATGGGTGATTCATTTGAGTTTGTGGAGTAACTGACCTTGTAAATGTGGGACTGGGAGTCTGAGCTAAATCATCATCTCTGAAAGCAGGCAAAATGTTAGGATGCTCCAGTGGCCGCATGGCATGCCATTTCTCATTTTCTATTACTTGAAAGTCCCCCAAATGTATCATTATTTGCAGAAGACTAACCTTCCACTAAATATAACGTTTTTCATCCTCCATAAAACACATGGCAGTTCTGGTTGTCACAGTTCTCAGTGCAACAAACAGAGTGAAGAAAAACCTACTTTATTCATTTCTCTTAAGAGTGTTTTTAACCAATAAAATGATGCTTCTTGACATTGAACATTAAAGAGAGACAGACATAACATGTTTCTCCAGTTTTCTCAGGGCCACCTGACATTGTGGTGGAGAGCAAGCCTCTATTTCCCAAATCTCGCCAAATTATTTTTGATGGACAATGTGCGACATACAGCTTAATACACTTTGATGATGTCTCTTATTATCTTGATTTGAAGAAATTTAAGGAGTTATTTTTATTTATATATAATCTCAATAAAAAAATTGGTCTTTGTGTGTCTAGTGAGACCATATGAGCAAAAATAAACTAAATATGGTAAACTCAAGACACCGCATCACCTATGTTTTATCTTTTATTGTGGCACAATAGCTTTCAAACTCTTATATGACTACGTTCTCCTCCTAAATGCTCTCTTTCATTTAGCCTATAGACACAGGCAGGGAACTAATGCTAATATTCTGTGATTAACATGTTTTTCACCCAACCTGATAAGTCACAATGTCAACTGGCCAATACCACTCAAGACTTCAAACCTCCATTTCGCATTTCTTTACCTGTCAGAAATTATATTGCTGAGGAAAACTGTGGAGGAGGAGCTGCATCATTTCAGACACACATCACAACATCACACAAGACAAGATCGCCCACTGTTGTTTTGATTAACCACATAGACACCGGCTGTTACGCCTGTGTCCTGTGAGAGTGCCTGTGACATTTTCAAGAAACAACCTATATAGCCTGTATGTCTTTTAAACCCGCAAAGGCGCAGTGTAAATACTGACTCCAAAACAGCGTTTGTATCAGCATGAGTCACCTTCCCACCCACTTTAGACGAAATATTCACTCCTGTCTAACATATTTGACTTAATATGTAAAACACACAAGCATTCAGTGGGCGATACGTAGGCTGCTAGACACAAACATTAACCAGCAATTCAACAGTTTTGGTCTTTGTGGAGCCGTTTTACCTTCGGGTGAGAGGGCGCCTCTTGAAAATTGGAGAAGACGACTTTGAAGATTTATCCGTGTTTTGTCCGTAACTTCCCGAGCAGGGCATCTGTTTTTGAAGACGTGTTGACAGAAAAGAAGAGGAGGAAGAAGAAGCAAACACTAGCAAGCGTCACTGATAAAGAGCAGCGTTTTCCGTTGAAAACCGGGATTTGTCGCCTTATTTCTCCGGTGAGTTTGTGTGTCTCCGGCGGGGAGAAAAGCAAGAGCACCGGTCCACGGCGGTCTCCATTACCGAGCTTTATATTCACCTTAACGTTTAGAGACGGCAGACAGACACATAAACTGGCAGACAGACAGGCAGAGAGGCAGACAGATAGGTAGGGCTGCCTCTGTCTGTCACGCCGTCAGCCGAGCCGGCATAGATACTGAGATACTGCTGCAGCCAACCAACAAACTCCAGAGAGAGAGCGAGAGAGAGAGAGACACGCACATATGCACACGCACACAGACAGACAATGGCAAATCACAAGTGAAGGGCTTCAGTGTATTTAGGCTACCAATCATTCATTTGTAGTTATTTGTATCCACTTGTATTAAGGCGATTTCATTTAAAGAACACGTGTTTTAGCCGTGTGTTTTGTTTCCGAAATGTGGTTGTACTTTGTCTGTTCTTTCAGGCAGCCATTGGCTTCCATTCATTTCTGTTTGATATGAAAATCTATTCTGTTGAACTCTTGAAACTTGCTTGAGTTGTGTAATCCATGACAGTAAACATCAAGTCTACATTAAAGGGCTACTCCAGCGATTTAGTATTGCACTTACATAAAATTGAGGGGCTCACAAGAGACATATTTTAATATATATATATATATATATATATATATATATATATATATATATATATATATATATATATAAGAGAGATACTTATTTATAGTCCCTATGATTCAAGCTCCAAAACCACTAGATCCTACATCTCCCATAATGCTACACACAGTGCTGTTGTGTTAGACTCTCCCTGCTGGTTAAATGACCATATCTTTTAAGCTCCATACCCAAACTCCCCAGTTTGTGACACAGGGTTTCTGTTATACATTTTTTGTCTCCAAGCTCAAGCTGTGATAACCCTGATGACATCATCAGGGTTATTTTCTCAGACTTGTCAGCCCCCCCGAGCCACAGAAGACATTTTACAGCTTTTTTCACAAGCTGAGTAGTACTCCTATTGACGAATGAACTGACCTTTATGTGTAAAATCAGTGGAGTGCCCCTTTAATATTGGTCAAAATTTCATTATCATTATGAATCTGAACATAATGCATTACCACATACAGTAATGATTTGGCAACTTGGCAACAAAACTCAACTGGCAAAATGTACTCAAAAATGTTCAGCAAAAATGCAACTTGAATTACAGTTGAGCAAGTAAAACAAACAAAATGATTAAACATTAATGAGCTGAATGTCTCTCTGAAAGAGAGAAGAGTATCTAAATATTTTGTCTTAAATTTTTGCTCACTTTCAACATCATGGGTACATTGCTCTGGTAACCTTAAGCTTATTTCCTGTAAAGCTAAGGCATATATGTGAAGTGAACTGAGAGAGAGTTAAAAATATGTATTCAGTCCAAGTTAATTTTTTTTTTGCAAGATGCATTGATTGTTTTCTCACATTAAGGGAAACAGGCAACCATACTGAATACAAAACAACACTGTAGATCTGCCCATCTGTTCTTATCAGACTGCTCATTCTGTGCAGGGAATGTAATTCATTTTGTCACCCTCTGCTTTAGTACTGTATATCTGTATGTCATGCCAATAAAGCACAGACTGAGGCAAACTGAAAGAGAGTAAAAGAAGGACAGATATGAAATGGATTCAGGACCATGGACAGCTCACTGTGTATCCTAACTAGGCCAAACACTTTGCTCTTGTTCTTGCTGTCACCTCTTTTATCATGTCAGTCAATCTAAATTCAGTTTGGGACAGACTAAAGATATGCTGAGATTAGTGTCGTACTATAACAAAATTATTACATCCACAAACTACTAAGACAGAACACACAGGAAACATATACTATTGTCTATAGACTGAAAAAGACAGGAAGACGTGAAGTGTGGTGAGATATCAAACAAGATTTAGTCAAGCTAATGCAGCAGGAGCACCACAAGGTTACTGCTTTATTATAGGCTTTATTATGGACCTGCTTCCACCTGTCTGATTTGATCGCTGTCGTCCCTGGGAGGTGAAGGCCAGGGAGAAAATACAAGTATTTCTCAAAAGTTCGACATTTACCCTGATGTGCTATAAAGCTGGGCACACACAAGAGCTCGCCCTCTCACGCACACTCACACACACTGGAAGTGAGAATAACCCCATTCATAATTCTTATTAGCACTGTGACTGCAAAATATTTTGTGACCCATTTTATAACTTTTGGCCAAATAAGACGGTGTAGTCCCTCATTCGTCCAAGAGTGTTCTATCGTAGAAAAGGTTTCAGTCGTAGTCATCTGGATGACTACGACTTTTGCTCATTGATCACTCTTACAACAAAGCTCCCTTCAAGTACTTTGAGACAAACATTTTAAACTGAATTGGTCATGAAGTGACCTACTGTTCACTCGACACTTTCCCCAGGAGAGAGACAAGAATCTACAGACTTTTAGTAAGGTGCAAGATAAGACCAGCTTTGTGACTTAGCATTTCGCATTGATTTTTCTCTTCATCTCTGCTGTCTTGTACAATGTAGAGGAGTAGCTGAAAGGCACTAAAGGAGACTGATTGTAAAAGCCCTCAAGAGCCAGACTTGAACCCACCATGCATGGCAGGCACCTCGGCATGTATTCTGGTCATGTCTGCTGCAACATGAACCTTGCAGCTAAGCCCAACTCATGCATTTGAATCAAAGCGACTCCCGACTGCTCTCTCCTCTCTAAGCATGTCTTTTAGCAACATCTGTGCTGTGTGGGAAGGGAACATGAGGGAGGATTACCTGCTTAATTAGAAGGGGAGTTGAGTTTTGTGTGTGTGTGTGTGTGTGAGAGAGAGAGAGAGGGTGTTATGTACACAGCACACATGAGAGAGAGACTGTAATCACAAGTAATCAAACACCTTAATAGGCATCTATTTGAGCTTTCCCATTTGCTTTACAAGATAGTGAGTAATTGTGGCATCTATTACACCATAAAACCATATTTATTAAAAAACAAAATAATTTAAATTTGAGCTCATTTAGCTTAATTGCCACAGCAGCCTAGAGCGCATTTATATTCCACATCAGTGCAAGAGGTAAATATGCATTTGTTTGCAATTCATTAATGGATTGAAATGAAGGACAGAGAATGACTGTGGCAGAGCAGTAAGTCATGTGATGGTCCAGCTGATAAACAGATGGCCTCTCTCTCAAACACACACACATTGTCAAAGCCGTTTAATGCCCTTGCTTCCTCTTAGGAGAAGAAGATAAAGTTTCACACAATCAGGAAAAAAGGAGATTACCGGTTGAAACTGCATGTCAGAATTAGTAGCGACATTTCGCAGAAAGGAAGGGACCTTTCACTCTGTTCCATGAACACTGGTGTGACTGTGGCCTGGACTAATTAAGGAAATAGTTCTGTTTATGCGTAATGTCTGCACCTGCTCATCAACATCCCTGACAACACTGATTAACAGCGTGCTGTGTAAGAGTAGGCTTGGCAGCTCATTAAACAAAAGTTGAAGGACAGTCGTTGGAGCTTTGTGTCACTGTATGCTGAGCTTTGACTCCTGAAGAAAAACAAAAATGACTCCATAATTTACACCACACCTTTTCTTAACAGGTTAGAGTCCACTCATTTTTGGATCTTTTGTTAGACACCGGAAGATAGAGAAGAAGAGGTACAGGGAAGAGAGTTTGCCAGAATATATCCCTAGAATGGCAGTGGTTTACATGGCTCTAGATGTCTTAAACAAAGACCCCCTTAATAAAGCTTTTGACGTTAATTTGGTATGTCTGAACTAGGTCTTCAATTAATTGATTAATTGAGTCTATTAAGTGCCAGCAGATGAAAATGCCCATCCCAGTTTCACAGAGCCCAAGATGTTTTGTCTGATCTACAGAAAACCTCCCCAATACTATCACAGAAGATTAAGGAAAACAGAAAATATTCAAATGTGAGAATATGGAACTAGGGAATTGCTGCCATTTTTGCTTAAAATATTACTTAAACCATTAATCGGTTGTCAAAATAGTTGCAGATTAATTTTTTGTCTATCGACTAATTGAGTAATCGACAAAGCGGTTCAGCTCTTAACTGAATTTATTTGGAATTTTGTCTTTTATTGTGGTTAATCACCAAAGTGTGTTGTATTAATTCATAAAATGTCCCTGTTCTTCATATAAATAGACCAAAACATAGATATTAGTTATTCTACACTTGAAAATGACTCTTATATATAATCAACTAACAAACTAGATATAAATAAATACACCAGTTCACTATACAATACATCATTCATGTATTATAGCGTTTTCTTCAGATTTGTCAATTTGTCTTTCCGTTGGCTTTAGACAAGCATGACAAATTCCACATACCTGTTGACCTTAGAGCTACAGCTTGGTTTGAATACTGCAGCCATTTAATAATAGATTGGTTTCTCTTCAATACAATCACTTTAATTAAACAAAAGCTTGCATATCGAGTAGCTCCCCATGAGAATGCTGAAAACAATGCCATAAACAACGGCACATGCCTCAAATTCTAAATTTGCCCTACCCGCCTGCACTCTGATAATGTTATGACCAACTGCTTTCGAGCATCTATCCCTGCCAAACACCTGTCGTCCTGTCTGATCACTCATTTTAATGCAGACACTGCTGAATGCTTAATGTAAGTCAACAGAAAGAGATCGCTGCCAATTTACAAGTCAAACACATACATGTGCACACACACAAAAACACACTCACATACTGATGCACCTGTCCACCTCTGCTAAATGTTACCATCTGAATAGGCTGTCAGCTGGTGGTGGTTGCAAGGCTTGTTTGTTCGGTAGGTAATTGGATTTCAAATTTAGAGCTTCCTGCACTGCGGAGAGGACATGGTCAAGTAATCAACACACTCAGGTCAGTTTAGCTGGTGGGAATTAAACCATCTTTGATTCATTTTTGTTATGGGGGAGGATGTCAATGGTAATTCTATAAAAGTTATGGAATGCAACACTATTTATTAGAAGTGCAAGTACAATATACACATCATCGCCATTTATTGCAGCATGTATATCTTGCACTGTTGTCTTGTGCAGTTTGTTGATCTACTGTAGAACAACCACTTGCACCATCTTTATTCCACAATGACTCCACGTAGGATCCAGACTACAATGCAAAGCACACAAAAGACATCCAAAGTGCTCTCCTACCGAACTGGAACAAAATTGTTTTTAAGAAAAATAATCATGTGCATATAATAAGCACTCACTGCCTGTAATGAGCACATTATACAATTTCACAGCACGTGTAAGGTACAAATCACACTGTATACTGTATGTGTGATTTCAGTGCTATATATTGCCCTGTCAACACCTCTCAAATGTGATACAAACAAGTTCTAAAGATTTCTCTCTGCTCATTTGATTTATTATCACCTCGAGTGCTTAAGACTATTTTTTGCCTTTATTTGATAGGAACAGCTGAAGCGAGATAGGAAATGTGGGAGAGAGGGGATGGCATGCAGCAAAGGGCCACAGTCTGGATTCAAACCTGTACCGCTGCATTAAGGACTCAGCCTTGGTACGTGGGGCGCGTGCTCTACCAGGTGAGCTACCAGGGAACCCCAGTATTTTTAAGAGATAGTAAATAAGTCTGTTCTGGGTGTGGGATCCATACTCGATAGTGGTAGACAGCAAGGATTGTGTATGTACTCATTGTGTGTGTGTAGTATCACTTAATTTAGACTGAAACATAGTTTAGCTTGAGATCAAGGCTAATTGGTTGGAATAGGGGCTTTGCAAATGTTGTCAAAATGTATTTTGATGGTGTCTTGTGCTAACTGTGCTAATATCCCAAAAAGAATAGTAAGTCATATTTGTTAGTCCTATTGCATGTTCCCATCTCCTAATATAACCTTCACTATTATAACAAACTGTCTTTATTTTACTCCGAACTTCAGTAGCTGCTGACTCTCATGTGGAGGAGCTGTAGAACATCTTTAGACTGAAAATAGCTGTAACCACAACAGTCTGTTTTTTTTTACACTTTTGTAATTCCTGATTTAGAGCATTCACGGGCCATGACACAAAATAAAAGGCAAGTATAACCATAAATACTAACAGTTGTTTTATGCAGCTTATTGCAAATAAATTACCAATCAATATTTTACTTTATTTATGTAACTATATTGTTAAATTTTTTCCCAAGTTTTCCCAAGTACAGAATTTATCCATGATATTCTAAACAAGACCAATAATCTATAGTCACACTAGCAGCTCTGTGAGGCTGTACAGTGCTTTGAGCTAAATGCTAATGTCAGTATGCTAACATGCTGATGTTTAGCAGGTAATATTTACCTTGTTCACCTTAGTTTATCAGGTTAGCATGCTAACATTTGCTAATTAGCACAAAACACAAAGTACAGCTGAGGATGAAGGAAATGTCATTAGTTTTGCAGGTCCGATAATTTGGTTTATGACCAAATAAAAAATTTCACCTGATGATGGCACTAGAGGGAAAAATAAAGGGATCCCCAAAGTTAAGATTTAAATTCATCTGACAGGGACATTAATGTTTGTACCAAATTTCATGGCAATCCATACAATAGTTGTCGAGATATTTCAGCCTGGACCAAAGTGGTGGACTGACCGACCCACCGACAGACAGAACGATCGTCAGGCCGACATAGCCATCCATGGAGCCATGCCGCTAAAACATCCTTCTAAAGAACACAAGTCTGTTCTTGACATCCTGAAAAACAGAATGCAGATTGCAGTTTTCTGCACACGAAGAAACAATGACTAAAGTGATTAATGACTAAACAAAGGACAAGTGAAACCAGCATGGAGAACATTCAAAAGGAATCTCTTTGCGGTCGTTCAGGTGATGAGTGCTGTGCCTTTGTAGCTATTTAACCTTCTGTGCCAACAATCAGAGCTGTTCAAACTGTGCTGTTCAAATCTGCTGTTCAAATTCAGCCAGACACATGTAGGGCAATTTCGACAGCAAACATATGAAATACAATACAGTAGATAAATTCAACATTTATTATACACATAATTATAGACTTGCTATTTTTTTCAAAACCATCAATTGATACAATGGCTGAGCTTTCCAGAGCTTGGGATTTGACAGGAGGTCACAGCAGGACTGTGCAGACCTTCATTCTCGTCTCAGCCAGGCTTCCTTCCATTACTCTGGTCCCTGGAGTGAATGCCGACAAATGTGACTTGAAGCCAGTGACAGGAACACAGAGGCGTTTAGGGGCTACTGGGAGAAGCCGATGGTTGATGATGCCCAGTGCAAGTTACTGCTTCAGACAAAACCTTGCCTCGGCTCAGAACTGCATAATAGTGCAGTATTTTATCTTTGTGCAATCAGGGAATCATTATATTACCCTCTTAAAAATAACCTGTGTAGGATTTACTCAAAATATAATGGTAATGTATATATCAATATATCATCATAATGAACTGTGATTTATTTATTTATCCTATACAGATTAAGAATTAAATGAATTAATCTCTCTGCCTCTGTAGCGCAGCCTCAGTATTTCCTTTTTGGAACAAAATAAATGGAAACAAACAGCAGATCAGTTGATACAGATTTTTAATATTTTATATTATTACAGCATGCACTAAACTAGTTTTATTTCAGACAACATATAAATGAAAATACCATCTTTAATGTAGTCCATTTTGCTTGTGCTGATATGTCACTTCTAAGCTGTTCTATTTTTTACAGCAACATATTGCACAATTCATCTTCCAACAGTATCTGTACATCTGTAAATTACTTTCCATGCCACCACAATCAGCAAATTTCCTATTCCTTTTGAAATGAAACCAAAGACGTGTTGTGATTACAGAGACCAAGTTATAATCAAATTCTGAGCACAAAACTAATATCTCGTTTTGCAAACCCTTTTTACGTTCACCTACTGCTCAGACACACCACCTAGCCTATGCTGCACCACCGGTCAGGTTCTACCTGCAAAATCAGCTGCCTCTCCAACCTTTGCCTCAGTCAGGCTGTAACAAGACGTCTCTGACACAAAAACACAGATAATTGATCTGTGTTAGACTCCCAGAGGTCACACCAATTATTTCCTGTGTGTAAGCCGAGCAAAGGAAGACCAACTACCGAAGTTCATCATGAGACGAGGAGCCGAACTGCTGCATTGTTTTGTTTGTACATTTCTTTCTGTCTGTATTCTCTTTTCTCTCATTCAGACTGGAAATGTCACCAGAAGACATGTCAGAAAAATGTGCTTCCTCTCACTCAGCCCAACCCCAACCAGTTTATTTCTCTTTACGGGTTCTCAAGCTTGTGTCTCTCTTTCTGTTCTCATCAGCAGACATCTGCCCAGTCACATGATCTGTGACTCAAGCCCACACAGACACTAACACATACACATGCACTGGCACAAATGTATAGCGTGCAGAAACATACTTGCACACACTCACAAACACATTTATATGAGAGATTTATATGAGAGAGAGAGAGGAAGAGCTAGTTAGAGGTTAACCAGCACCTGTAAAGCTCATATCGTGTATAACCAAAATGTAACATAGGCTAATTGTCTCGACAGCAGTGGCATATATGATCCATGTAGTTTACTGCTTTGAGAAAATGTCGACCCAATGCATAAGTTAGTTAACGTCAGTGCTAGCAACTGCCTGTCTTCGACTGTGTCAGTGATCAAACCAAACAGCCAATAAAAGGTCATGGTCAGTATTCAAAGTGACCAATGAAAGGAGCCGAGACATCAGCCACTTTCTATTCCTCCACTGTCCCGCCTCCAAAGTCTCAAAAGTCAACTTGACGAGCGAGTGAATGTTGAGCAGGGTTGAGTGCTGTTCTGTACACTTGTATCACGTGCGCATGCCTGGTTTTTATGTGCGCAGGTTTTGAGACAAATTAAATGCCTCGGATTTAGCAGGCATTCAGACCGAAAACAGCCCTGCGTTGAAACAGTGCAGGGGGGCTGCATTGGTGGGGGGTGTTGTTTAAGGCACTGGTGAGACATGATTGAATGGTAGTGAGGCCTGAAGGCTTTGCCAGAGCGGCAGTGGTGGAAGAAGTATGCAGATGCTTTACTTAAGTAAAAGTACTAACAGTACCACACTGTGAAAATACTCCTCTACAAGTAAAAGTCCTGCATTCAAAACCTTACTTAAGTAAAAGTATGTAAGTATTATCAGCTAAATGTACTTAAAGTATCAAAAGTAAAAGTACTCACTGTGCAGTAAAATGTTCCCTGTCAGTGTTTTCCTATTATATCTGATGTGTCTGGATTAATATCACTGCTGCATTAATGTGTATGTTGCATTTTACTGCTGTAGATGTTTAAGGTTAAGCTCATTTTAAATACTTTATATACTGTTGGGTAGTTTAATCTACAGCAAGCATCATATTCTATAAGATCATCATATGTTTGTAGCATCGCTGTCCTGTGAGAACCACTTATCTCTAAAAAGTCAACTTTTCATGGGGTGTTTTTCTTCTAGGTTAAAATGCGGATCACAGCCTGTACACAAGGCCTACTTTCGCAACCTACCAAGTGGAGTGTACGTTACCTCTTTAACGTACAAACTGTACAAACAAATAGATATTAGACGTTGCAGAAATGGTCATATTTGTGAGATATAAAATACTGGTAAAATTAAACATAAAAACGCTAATTCCTTTCTGCCCCAGATCAAATTTAATGCCTTCCCTCCTACAATTCCAAACATTTTAAGACATTTTTAGAATGAATATCAAAAACTAAATTTAAGATGTTTAAAGGACCCGCCAGGACCCTGCATTACGTTAAGTAATCTAGGACTGTGATTGGTCTGCATGGGCTTCTTGTTTTGTCTCCTGCAAGTTTCTGATGCAGGTGGAAATTGTTGATGACGATCAAGGAAGTTGAAGAAAGGCTCAGTTACTTCTCCTTTTCAGGCACACACATCTAGCAAAGCTGAATCCACAGCAAAACCACAATTGCCGCTCTCTATCACAGTGACTGAAAGAATGTAAACACAGCAACAGCATGGCAGTAGTCTCCTATTCATAATGAGACAAGGCGAAATAGAAGTTATCTGGATGTAACTCTAGTTCTGTAAGTATGTGTGTAGCCCACCTTCCCTCTATATATAAGTAACTAACAGAATGTAAACACAGTTACTGTACTGTGGGGTATACACTTAAAGCATGATATGGACTGACATTTTGCAGTAGGATAAATCTGTGTTGACGTGTGTATTCGAAGGTTGTAATAGAGATGTAGCTGGTTAGGATGCAAGTCCAGAGAGAAGGCTTGCAAGAGCAGCTATCTCATTTTGCATCACATCCACTTGGAGGACTAGCTACTGCACTCTTTCCTGTTTTTTTATTATTTTATTTATACAAATATTTATCCTCTAATACACTCAAACCTTCATGTTTACACACGCACAAACATTTCCAAAGCCTGACCAAGCTCCATTTGGGGCTAACCCTTCCATTGCTTCTATTTAAAAACCAGAGCCTTGAGCCAGTGGCCAATGAAACACAGCCACAGATGGTTCCTTAATGCTAGCATGGACATTTAGAGATGTGGGGGGGTGAAATCAGCCAAATGGGAGCAGAAGCAGCTTTGCGACAAAGGTAGAGACTGAGGGATTAGCATGACTGCTAGTGCAAAGCTAACAAAGCCAGAATGCTTTTTTGACCCCTATAAAGATCAGTGACAAGAAATTTCTGTTCTTTAACACTGTAGCTGTGCTACTAATCTGATTTTTGACCAGATGAGGATAATTCTGCCCAGCATGGTGGCCATTAACTAATTGTGGCAATGGCATATCTCAAACTAAAGATCATATGTGTGTTCTGTGATAAAAATGATTGCCAAACAGTGACTGAACCTTTCTAGAAGATCTGACAAAAAGACTGGAAATGCTTTTCAGTTGCAGTTTGCAACTAGATTTAGAAAACTATCAAACTGTAACAAAATCAAACTATTAAGACATTCTTATGCCCAATTTGGAATTAAACACACAGCATAATACAAAATACACAATACTACTATGTTTGGGTACAAAGTGTAGAAGATCCACATGAATGTGGGATTGCCAGTCATGATCAGCTGGGAAAACCAGCACCAGCTGCCATTTCATTCTATGAACGGTCTGTTATGTATTATAAATACATAGGCTACTATGCTTCTGTTCTGCACTAGTGCATTAATACATTATTCAGGCCTACAAGGCACTGGAAACACTTGGTGCATTCATGCAAAGTGTTTCTATGCCTTTATGGAAATACTACATTAAACAGTACTGAAGCAGCGACACTGCTGAATGTTAAACATACAGGAAAGCTACAGCAGGTGTAGATGAAGATGACATGAAGTCTCTATTTTTGTTCACTGCCTTTTGTGCACTGAAATGTTTTAGCTTGTGTGTACACCTTAAATATCTAAAATTTATCTCTGAACCACCTACTCTAAATACCAGATATTTATTGTACCTGGACATTACAGTCATTTTAATTCAAGTGATTCTCAATATGTCGACACTCCTAATGGTATTGTTAATGATTAATGGTAGTAAAACAACATAAATAACAGATTGAAAGCGAATGTGCTGCTGGGTATCTAAAGAATGTACTGTTCAACAACAGCGCTACACAGTTACCTGTGCTAAAGTATGACATGACATGTTGGTAACCATGTCACTGACATCATGCACGACCTTGTATGTTCAGCTACGCTTAATCACCCACACACACACAATCTTGTACTTCTGTACTCCCGAGGACATTATATTGACTTACAGTCAATCTCTGCAGGCTGTAGCTCAGGTGGTCGTTAATTGTAGGATTGGTGGCTCAATCTCCATCTCCTCCTGTCCACAAGTAGCCTTGCGCACAACACTGAAATTCAGAAACAGTATAAAAGTAAAAAATGTAAGGCGCTTTGGACAACAGCATCTGCCAAATAAATGTAATGCAATAACTGGTACATCCCTAACCTTTAACCTAAGCATGAATTTAACCTTAATGTAATGGAACTGTGTGCCTACTTATAGCACTTTCAAGCTTGCTATACAACATTTGGCTGCAATTGGAGTTATCACTTTTATGTGAAGTTGTTTTTGCTGAGAAAAATCACAAATTTACCATAACATATGGAAGAACTGTGAACTAGCATAAAGAGTTCCTATGATCTGCATGTGGCTCAAAAGGAAAAGGGAAAATAAACCACAAGAACTCCAGATTTCTACTGATACCAAACTAGATAGTCTTCAGAATCTTACAGTCCTGTAATTGCAATAATAACTGCAGCACATGTGATGGCAATTATTAATGATAATAAGCTTGGTGGGATTGTTTCTTTGAGCCTGTGTGGTATCCTAACAGAGGTTTTAAAGATACTTGTTATAAAACATGTCTGTGTTGGATTTGCTTCAGAGATTTATGCTTTTTATGTTTGTGCCAATTTGGTGTCCTTTAATGTTAATGTACAGAGAATCTGAGAATCTGTGATAAGTGTTTGTGTGTGTATATACTGTATGTGTGTGTGTGTGTGTGTGTGTGTGTGTAGGTGCATTTATTTATGCTTGTGTAGCTCCCTGTATCTTTATCTTTCCATCTCTCTTCAGGCCTCTTTTCCTCTGTTTTTACAAGATGTTGAAAACTGCTATATCCCTAAGGGATTCCCAGTTGTGCATCTAATGCAAATGAGCCAAATCCAGTTAAAGTGAGATAACAGCATTAACAGTAAATCAAAACTCTAAAGACACGATTACTTCTGTCGCTTTATACTCTAACAGCTGTTACATTTAAAATTATAAAACTTTTATAATGCTAAAATCTGCAAACTGTCTTGGTGTGTTATGAGTTTTTCTGCTCTAAAAGAACATTGTCCCTGATTGTGCTACAACCTGAAAACAATGAAAAATCAATATCATGCTCATACTGTTATGATATGATCTAAATATGTTATAATATTTCTAAATATCATAATGTCTTCATAAAATGTTTGTCTATCATATCTTATTGTGATTTTCACTTTACAAATTTTGTTCACTTGCCACACACAATAGACCTTTTTCATGGTAGGCTTTTTGATTTATTACAGCTGGAAAAGCACACATGAAACAAATTTCATTAACAATGGCTTAGTTACATCGAGCCAGCATGCACAATATCATGACCCTGGAACAAGCTCAAGTTTTTATTACACCTGTGCTTTTCCTGCTGTGACATGCCAAAATGTCTGCTGTGAAAAAGGTCTATTAACTCATGAAAATATTTCTCCTTTGCATAAATTATCTTTTAGAGTCTCTTTCTCGTCAGTTACTTCTCCTTTTCCGGTTTCATGAACTGTCGTTTTGTACAACACAATAAAAATGTAAATAATTTAGTGTGTAAGAAAAAATAGAAAGTAACATAATATATAGACAAATAGAACTGATAATAAAACTTCTTTGAGGATTACTTTTGCGTTCCCTTGCACTATTTTTTGCGTTCCCTCGCAATAAATTTTGCGTTCTTCTTCCATTCCTTCTGAGCCGTATGTCTATTTGGAAGGGAAGGTAGTGTGGAGATTCTCAAGTTAATGCATTTAGCATTGTTTATGGACACCTCACCTTAAATGACTCATACAAATACAGCACATTAGCTTTATGCGGTAGATTCAACTGCACATCTGTAATTCCACCTCTGGAGACATCTCCTTTTCCTCAGTACAGTACAGAGTACAGTAACTGTTCACAAATGAAACCGACAGCATCCTGCAGATTACCGTACTGCTTTCTTCTGGAGAGACCTCTTGATCTAAGAATTTGTTCAAGTTTACTTTCACTAATTACCATAGCCATGCAGGCCTATTGAGCAGTAGTACTATATCTGCATACTTAATGTCCAGTTCAAAGTAAAATACAATGAGCTGATACACTGGGGTGTTATGTTGAGCAGAGATAGACATATGGCTCAGAAGGAATGGAAGAAGAAATGTATTGCGAGGTAAGGCAAAATTCATTGCGAGAGAACGCAAAAGATATTGCAAGGGAATGCAAAAGTAGTCCTTCTTGCTGTGACCTTCAGGGGGCTCCGTACATTTTCAGCTTCCATCTTTGTTTGGATTTGGGAAAAGAACTTTGGAATTTGGAAAGCGGGTTAAAAATTGTTTTCGTTGTGCAGTGGAGCGAATATCTTTTATCCAGCAAAAGAGTTATGTAGGACTCTGGAAATACATCAAAAGAGCATTTGTTTAACAGCCTGGTCTTTTAAAGATGGGATTTATCTTTAAGCATAATGGTTGCTGATCTCTGATCTGTTCTGTTTGTTAGCATTGTTAGCTAATTATTAGCAACAGTAATTATTAGGTAATTGTTAGCTAGTAGAATGAGCTACTGTTAAGCTCGTTTTTTTTTCTGTATCTCTTTGAATGCAGGTGTTTTAAAACACAGTGAACAATGGCACAGTCAGTTCCACCAGGGTAAGAACTAAAAACCAGGAAGTAAGAAGTGTAGTTATCCAGATTTATAGATCAGTGATTTAACAGCCAAACACTTTTCAGGACACCTTTAGCAGCACGTAAATGACACACAGATCACGGGTAGTGTTTTCGTTGTATGTGTTAACCAACATTTATTACATCAGGATCATTTGTCTGTCATTGTTTGTATTCTTGTGTATATTTTATGAGTGTTAGTTGTTTTACAGGGGTCATTTAGCAGCTGTGTTGAGGAGAACAGTTGGCTCTTTCTGGCCCTTGTTTTTTAAAATTTAAATTTAAATTTAGAAGTGCTATATGAGGCCGGATAAAGGTTATTTCAAAATGTAAATTCATATCGGTTTTCCAACACCAATAAGCTATTTCTGTTCATTAACTACAATAATAACTTTTTAGTTCATGTTTGCGTAATTCAGAAGAGACTTATTAATATTAACAGTTAATATTTAGGCTAGCTTAACTCAAAAGTTTTTTTAGGTTATTAATGAACATTTGCCCTTGCCCTAGTGGTTTTTACCTAACCACTGATAAAAACACACACACACACACAGCTCACACCCAAGACATTAACCACAACCCACTCTCTGTCTTCTCTGTGTCCTTCACTGTCATGTTAACCCAAGAGACATTCATGGACAACATGTGTGTGTGCGCGTATATGTGTGTGTGCATGTGTAGTCACTAGTTTAAGTACTGTACTGTAAAAGCAAGAAAGATTTTTGAGGAAGCTAAAATAACAAAAGCTGACACAACTAACCTGCTTGCATAACAGGAAAAATAATTTTCTTCTTCACAGTGCCTTCAGATGCAGGCAGGTGGGTGTCACTGTCTGTGAAGATCATTTCCGACAATTAGCTTGTGATCATCTCTGGTAGTGTCTAATTAAGAGGCGCAGATATTGATGACTTGGTGTCTGTATTTAGCCCCCTGCTACCCAGGGATTCAATTATTCATGTCATTCTATCTGTTTTTCTTGTCATTAGGTCATCCTCAGACCTCAGTTCTTCATTTTAAAATGGCATATGGTGATTAGAAATCCAAATGAAAGTGAAATTACATACCCCATCATAAATCTTTATGATCTTGTGATTTGATCAGAGAGAAATGACATTCATCATGGGTGTGGTCTTAAAAAATAATTTTTGCTTGGGTTAAAAATGGCTTTGCTGCAACACCAGTAATGACTTGACACTGCTCAACAACTCTGTGTTCACTTGTAAAGCCAAGTGTTCATAAACCTGAAAGTCCTAGTCCCCAGTCATGTTTTAAAGTACAGTATCCGTCTGTATAGCATCAGTTTTATCATTGTCTTTTTATTTGTTTGTCAGCCCTTTTCTCAGGATGCAGAAGTGGAAACCCAAACTATCTTTTTAACCTACGACCCCGTGAAATAAAGCAATATCAACTTGTGTCTCTAATCACAGTTTATAAGTTTTACCATTGTGCATTGTAGTTGTGAGCAACCAAAGAGGGATATTTACTTCTCACATTGTTTCATTTGAAGGAATTTTACAGGCCTGAACAGGTAAATGTACTCAGTATTTTAACAGAAAGCAAAAAATACAGTAAAGTCTGAAAAAATTAAGAGAATTTTAGAAAATGAGGACCTGCGATCTGTCACACATGTCCACATTCAAAAGAAAACTGAAAACGTTTGTGTTTCCTCAGGCTTATGATTAGTTACTGTATTGTGTTTGTCTGTGTGTATTTGTGCATATATGCAGGGTAGATGTGGAGGTGGGTGGTTATTTTTTATTGTATTTTTCCTTTTTTGTTATTGTTGCATTTTAATTAGTACTGTTTTCTGTGCATGTTACTTGTTGCTGTATGAATGTTAATGTAAAGAACGTTGAGCTTACTTGTAATGAAATGTGCCATATACCTAAAATTGCCTTGCCTTGCCTTACACCCGCCCTTCCTTTTTGCCTCCTTCTATATCTTCCACCTGTCTGGAGAAAGATTAAATAAAAGATGAAAAAGGGAGCAGACATCTGATAGAAGTAAAATCTCAGGGCATCATTCATCCCTCTACACAGCATTGCAGCTGGCAGTCTCTGTAGATGAGATCATTCAATACTCCACTGTCTCTGCTGCAGAGGTATAATAATCAAACACACACATGTAACATACAGTATATTAACACATTTACATGTTGGGCGATATGAGCATATTAAACGTTCTCCTAAAACATCAGACATGTGCATGTGTAAATGCCATGGACAGCAGTTAACACAGCATCTGCCGAGAAGGCCTCACAAACAGCTATATCCTGGCTCCCACATATGAAACTTGGCAGGTATGTTCTGATGTTTGGTAGGCGTCAACAGTGCTGCTTCTCTACGATACTGTGCAACTACAGTGCAGCGCTTTGTTACCATCATGCATCGACATCCTCTTTTCGATGAGTGTAAACGGAAATCAAATACATTAAAATTTTATTCAGACTCACAGCAAGACAAGCTGAATATCCCCACCTCGAGCCCACGCACACACACACACACACACACGGTGTCTTTTGCTTGCAGCCACAGTTCTGGTGTTTAACAACTTTCTGAGCTCTGCAGGCACACACCCACACTTTTACAGTATCTGCAGACTTCACAATAAAATTGATGTCTGAGCACCCCCATACTCTCTCTCTTTTCTCTATCTCTCACTTACTCACTTACTCACTCACTCACACACACACACACACACACACCAACAACCTCCCTATCACAGTGTTTCCACCACCAAGCGGCCGCCCACCCACCCAGACCTTGTGATCCACTAGAGGTTGCTATTGCTCATGCATTATACACCTTTGCAGTGTCCTAGATTTCACTTGCAAATAGTAGGCTAGCATCCTCTCTGTCTCTTACTCAGCACCTGCTTTTTCTTTTAGCTTGTGCAGTTTTAATGGCCCTACTTCCTCCTGTGCAATTACATGAGTTTGATATTACCCTAAAAACATTAAACTTTTCATCACTTTTTAAAGCTTTCTACAGAACAATGTTTAGCCATAATATCTGACAGCCAGGCAGCAGTGCAGTGCCTTAAAATAAAAACAGGCTTCCATTTAAAACTTCCTGTTATTATTTGGGTAATGGTTATGAAGTGATATAAATACAGACAGGCAGGGTCATCCAGGGTTGCATCAGAGTGTGTCTGAGAAGATGTGTGTATGTTGTGTAATGTGTGTATTTTAGAAGCTTAGGATCAACTCTTTCAGTTTGCAGTGAGAGTACTTATGTGCAACTGAGTATTGAAGTTTGCTCAATTCTTTTAGTAAGAGCCAAATCAGCTTTTTCATTTGCATATCTTACCCAAATGACGTAACATCAGCAAGACCAAAGAGTTTCATTTTGGTATATAATAGAGCTGGTTTGGAAAATGAAATAAGACATTAAATGATTTGGTCCTAAAACTATTAACTAACATCTGGCATAACTTGGAGAATGATCAATAATTAGTTTTACTGACCATGTGAGCAAAACTTTGAATGCAATTCTTTTTCTCATGAAAGTTATCTGATTTTAAATTTATCCCTTCAACCGTTAGAGATCTTTTTTTGTCTCTCCTTATCCAAATTGAGATTCCAAGGATGGAGGGTGTTGTTGGTTGTACAGATTATAAAGCCCCTTGAGGCAAATTGACTTGACTTGACACATAAAGAGATACTCCATGTCCAGATGCATTATGTTACATGACTAAGAACCAAATAGCACATACAATGTTTGTGCTTGCCATTTAGGCAAGCATATTTGTGGTGCTGGAAGGAGAGAGACTTTGATATTTTCATTACGACCTTCATGACTCTGCTTGTCTGAAATTTCTGTAGTAGTAGTTTTAGTCCGGCTGTAGGGCTGCAAGTTACTGCTCCTGATGTGGTTGTTTTTCAGGGCAGAGGCGCTGGAGGATGTGGAAGTGCTTCATTAAACTGCAAGATTAATTTAATGTTCTCTTTAATCATACAAATAAATCTGGTTCTGGTTTGATCTGTTGTATGCAGGCTTTATCCATTGTTGAAGATGTTAAATTAATTATTGGTAAGTTGTATAAAGTATCAAGGCAAGCATGTTATTACTGATAAGCTTGTTTTCACTTGAATAATTTGTATTTGTACGTGTTTGGCATCAGGAGATCAGTGAGCCGACTGTACTAATTTGATTACCCAGCGCTTCATATGTACCAGACATTACCCTCAACAGTGGCACAGTGCACAGCAGGATTGTCTCCATTGATTGGGCCTGTGGTGAGGCTTTTATTAACATCTGAGACAGAAGTGAAGTTGAACTCCATGCAAACACAAATATCTCTCATGAGATGCTGTTCAAAGGTTAAGCTGAAGGTTTGCAGACAGGTTCGAACACACAGAGGCTAGTTTTCTTTTTTACAACAGCAAATGCAGTAAATTGTAACATAATATTATCAGTTTGGTTTTACTGCACGCAGAACAATAATTTGTAATTGGTTTTCCTCTGTAAGGTGGGTCCAGGATTCATTTTTCATTCATACAGCACATAAAAGTATTTCTACCCCAAATAACATGACTGTTTGAATGTATGTCCCCGTGTTGACAGGAGGAAATGAGTCATATTTGCCAAAAATACACATCTTTGAAGTCAGAGTTAGCCTAAGGATGAGTAGTATTCCTACGGAGGAGTGTAGTCATGGGTGGGTAAGCGCACACCGCATATCTCATCAATAAGATCTGAAAAGCAACACAAACAAATGCTGAATTCCTAATATTTTGCTTTGGTCTCAGACCTGCAGCTCCTACGGCAGATCAAAACCCAACTCATTAGGGTTTCTGTTTGTGTTACACGCAGTTTTGAATCAACACACTTTCTTTCAGCACTGCATATCAAGCGCTTTCATTAGTAGTTTTGCTGGAAAAAGCTGAATGCCTGCAGCAAGTTCTTCCATATCCGGGAGCAAAAGGTAACAAGAGTAAACTTAGCTGTGAACACTGAATTGTCAGATAGATTATCTGTGTAAACAACTGCTTACCACTTTTTTTTACAATGTGAAACCTCATCTCATTAAACTGGAAGCAAAGCAGTTGTTGTGAAACACATAACAACTAATTTATGCACTTGAATGAGGAGAGGCATATGTTCTCCCCCCTTCTTTCTCTCTGCCTCCCCCCCTCTCTCAACCCAACCGGCAGCGGCGGATGGCCGCCCAACCTGGGTCTGGTTCTGCTCGAGGTTTCTGCCTCTTAAAGGAGGTTTTTCCTTGCCACTGTCACCAAGTGCTCGCACATGGTGGGATTTGATGGGTTTCTGTAAATAATATTATAAAGAATGGTCAGGTCTGGACCTGCTCTATAGGAAAATGAATTGGCGCTATATAAATAAATAATTGAAAATTGATGTTTGTTATTATCATGAAAATTCTCATTGCCATTACAACAAAGTATCTCATTATGAGAAACACTTCCTTGCTACTTTGTAGTTTGTGGTTGTATACTGTAATTCTACAACTTCTGTTTATTCTGTTTATTTGACATGTATTGCGTGCCGGTCTGTCCTGAAAGACGGATCCCTCCTCTGTGTCCCTTCTGTCTCTAGAGGTCATCCAAAATAAGGATGTAAGGATAGACTGTGTTGTGTGCTGGAAAGCCCAGTGGTACAAACTAGTGATTTAGGGGATATATTAAACTGGAATTTAATTTTAGAAAACATTCTTTTATGACATTTTAATTTATATGAGGACACTTGATATTATTTTGTTTACACTGCAACTTTATTGGAGAGTTAATTCTCTCTGCTGAACATTGGGCTACTACAAAATGCCATGAAGTGGCATTCATTATTCATTTTTGTCTGTACTTCTGTGTACAGCGATTTCTGAAAGTCTCATAATTACAGCATTTTGTTATGACAATTAAGTTTCCTCACTATAACAAGCAAGCAAACTCTCTTTCTCTCATTCTGATGGCATATATCATGTAGCTGATGGATGGATGACCTGCAATGTTTTTATGTTAAACTCTGACAAAACTTAAGTTACTGTATTTGGCCCCAAACACCTCCGAGGCACGTTACCTAAAGATATAGTTACTTTAGATGGCATTGCCCTGGCCTCCAGCACCACTGTAAGGAATCTCAGATCAGGATCAGGATTTGTCCTTCAACTCCCACATAAAACAAACTTCAAAGACTGCCCTCTTTCACCTACGTAACATTGCAAAAATCAGACACATCTTGTCTCAAAATGATGCCGAAAACGTAGTGCATGCATTTGTTACTTCTAGGCTGGATTATTGCGATTATTGGATTTTTGCTCTCTCCTCTCTCCTTCTGTCGCTTTCAGCAGGTATTTCTGCCTCTGGAGCTGCAGAGTCTGGATTTATGATTGCGGGCCTCCTACTGCTCCCATGTTCCTACTTGACAACCACTACTACAATTAGTATTAATCTTATTACTATTATTATCATTATTATTCCTGTCATTATTATTACTATTATTATTTTATTAATTTTACCACTACCATTCCATTATTATTATAAAATATCCTATGTGGAATTGTGCTACTGTATTTTCTCTCTCTCTCCCTCGCTCTCTCTCTCTCAACCCAACCAGCAGCGGCAGATGGCTGCCTATCCTGAGTCTGGTTCTGCTCGAGGTTTTTCCTTGCCACTGTCGCCAAAGTGCTTGTTCTTGGTGGGAATCATTGGGTCTCTGTAAATAATATTATAAAGAGTACGGTCTAGACCTGCTCAGGAAAAGTACAATGAGATAACTTCTGTTATGAATTCCCACTATATAAATAGAATTAAAATTGAATAGTAATTAGAGACTTATAGAGTGAAGGATTGGTGCTGACCTACATCTCTGCATGAACAACGCAGCAGGGTGATAACATCTTCTCTATAGGAGGAGGCATAGTCACGCTGAGACCGTCTTGGAAGTTGGCAGCAATCAGTATTGTGAGTAAGTAACAGTAATGAGTAGTCAGCAGAGTCAAGCACATGAAGCAGCAGTCGGTAAACCCACATTTCTCATTGTCTAAAAACATGCCATCTGTGTTTTCACTGGATGAAAATTACGTGTATGTGGAAACTCATTTCCACCATAAATAAATAACAATTCTTATGGTAAATATAAATTATGACAGTCTAAGTCAAACTTACTTACTGTGTCAAAATTATGACATTTGAAATGCTGAAAAATATTTATAAATATAAATATTATTTATATAATATAATGTGAGAGAGAGAATTAATAATAATGTAATATTATTAACATTATTTTAATATAGATTGAATGTTAAATATGCCATTATTCTCAGATTTTAATCCATAGGTTAATTATGACAACATAATATATAAAATAAATAATAATAAGTATAATGAGTCAAAATATTGATTTAGTAAAACTTTTTGACTAACCAGTGTCACTTCACCACATGTGGCCAGACAGAATATGTCCTGTTTGAAAACCTCAAAGCTTCCTTGTTATAATTTGATGCATGTACAATAGAAAATAATAAATAAAAGGAAAATAAAGCAAAAAGGTTACATTAGATCTGAAGGTAAAGTAATGTTTCTACGTATTTGTGTGCTGTCATGTATCAAAGAATTCATCAGAACTGTCTTGTCAGTATTTGACTAAAATTTGACCCTTTCAAGCTTTAAATAGGATGTAACATCCTTAAGCTTTTGTGAGATAGCAAATTAAGCAGATTTAAGTTAAGTGAAAGACAGCATATTGCAAACAGTGATGTGAAGGCAAGGATGTCTTTTTCTTTTTTGAGTTGAAACAGTTCTTCCTGAGTCTTCAGGATAACAAAATACTGAATGGGCTAACCTCAGTTAGAAGTGTTGTGCAGCATTGGACCAAAATTAGACTAACAATGCATGTGGAGGCAAAGTGTCATCTTTGTTTGGATAAATGCACTTAAATTGCAGTTTTAAATGATCAGGAGCAGGTCATGCTTATACGTACTCTATCAGCTGTACTAACCCACCACCCCACGTGACATTTTTAGTAATGTTGTTATCAAAGCATGTGAGCATAGGGGTAAAATGGAAGCCTGTGATTCTGATAAATGTTGCAGAAGACATACTATAATCTATGCAATGATGCTGCAGCCTGAACAAGACAGCCTTGTAACTCCTGGGGCTGCTTGACCCAAATTCAGAGCTCCATTTTATATGACTGGTGGAAGGCAGGCACACTGGGCACAGCGAGAACGGGGTCGGGCTGTGCACGAGATAGTACACCGCTATATTTATTCAAAAGAGGTTACCTCCAGCAACCTCTATCACCAGCTGATCGCTTATGAAGGCCAGTGTGTTCTCTGTGGAGTCTTCAACGAGGGCAGAGTTACTTTGGTTTTAGTCTTACACACAGATTAAAGTTTGTGTTAACATGTTCCTTTATTGAATCATTCCAGAGGAGTCTTTTCAGAGATAAATACAATCTACACTCATCTTTACTTACAGGATCTGTAGCTTCCTTTTATCCTCAAGTCAGTCAGGGTTGTAGTCAGTAACATAAAAATAGTGTATAAATTGTGGTACTTCAAAAATAGTCACAAAATGTTTCATTGTGGAATTTAGGACATAGAGTATTCGTTTTTGGGACCATGGCCTTCAAAAACTACCCTCTAGTGACAGCAACTGTGCGGTTTGTTCAATTTATAGCTATACACACTGAAAAAGAGACAGAGAGAATGAAAGCCTTTGAATAAATGGATCATGAAAAATAGGCTTGCTGTAGCATGACCACAGGTTCTCGCCAAAACAAGCCCATGTGTAGCCTCCTCCCCAAATAAACTCCAGCCCTCCTTCTTTCTTTTCCTCCACCCTTCCTCCAAGGCTACACCTGTCGCATGGGATATGCCATGTTGTTACAGCTTGCCCTCCATGCCTAAAAATGAGCTGATTTCACACAGCACAAGGGTGAAGCTCCTTTGGTAGGTTGACATAAAGGTGGATAGCTTTCATTACATTAGAAGGTATGTTAACTTTTTTTATTTATCTTTCTCTCTGTGGTTATTGCTCTTTGCTGTTTTTTAATATTTTGTGGCTCAGATATTACAATCAAGCTTTTATGATGTTGCTACATTGTTCAAATTAGTGAAGAGCTGAGAATGAGTGGTCGTTTGGGGTTTCCTAAATAGTTAAGATCAACTGGGAGAAGTACATTTTGGCCTCCAGGCATGCAAGGGAACAACGTGGGAGAGTATGAAACACTCTGCCTCCGGGCTTGTCTGAACCGATGAAGCTCACACAGGTTAAGAGGGGAGCGTTAATATTTGATACACATCTCAGTAGTGTAGTGTTGTTAGGGTCACAATAAATTTGCAGTTTTGCAAACAGGAAACATACGAACAGTTTCTATGAGCATGAAGCCGAAATTCAAAGCCATAAACTGCAACATCTTGACATAAAGTCCCTTAACATGGGGCATTGTTGAAAAAGTGCCCTACGAAGCAACATGTTCCTCATCATGTTCATGATCAATGATGATTAGCTTTTTTGAGGATTAAATATGCATTATTTACAGTCTATAAAGTGCCAATGAAAACATATTACATCTTCAGCAAATTCAGCTAATGTAAGTGCCACTGCAACATTATTTTACTATTGTTGTTTATCTGACATAGAACTAAAGCTTCCCAACTGGTCAAAATATCAAATATTATCAACATTTGGGAATATTGGATTTTATGGAAGTTTTAGTTTGTCTTTAAGTGGCAGTGAGGGTTGGCTGGTGAAACTAATTGGGACGCAACATCTAATTGAAGCTGAGCTGTAACCAAATTGGCACTCAAACAATACAGCGTCTTTTTACAGTTGGCAGGCCAATTACAGCAAGTTTTCTGGCTACTCTTAAATAGCATGTTCTGTGAGAGAAATGCTCTTTCCAAGGCTTTGCTTTGAAGCTTGTCTCAGCTCAGCTGTCTGTTTGCAGGTTTCAGATCTTTTCAGTTTCCCGTGGAGGAATTACAGCAAGCAGGTTTTTATTTTTACTTTTATTTTTTCTTTCTTTTTTTGTGCGTCTGGAGCTTTGGAGGTCCACAAAAAGTTTCACATCCTCTAAGAAAAACAGATATGTAAATATGTAATTTAAAGCTTCAAAATATTGTGTCAGAAATAATGGGGCAGAAAGGTGATACAAACTGTCATTTTAAAGGCCTAGCAGTAAGACAGGACATAGCTGTTTCTGTTGCCTAAAGTAGGTCGATGTATTTTTCAAGGTGGTAAAAGCCATTCATTTGATCCTGGAGGTCACCATTTCCTTCCATCAAGGAATCACACCAGCTGGTCACATACGTTGATTTGTGTATGTGTGTGAGTGTTAATTTCTTTCTAGACTTGTGGGATATGTTGAGTCATGGAGACTAAAGGTCATGACCTCTTAATAGTGTCCTGCGGCCTGTCTCTGGGCCAGCTGCCTCTGTTGTGCATGAAGATGCCTGGGTCTTTATTTTAGTACTTTTGTAATGAGCTGAGCTGTCATTAGGCTTTTACAACTTGAGCAATATGACCCTATCTATTCAGTATTCACATGAACAATGTCGCTTTTGTAATTAAGCTTTCACTCGTTAATGTTCCTGAATTACTATTATTTTAAACTCAACAGAGATACATGTTATTTCCTTGAAAATAGTTTCCATCAGATTTTAACCAATACAACAGAAATCATGAAATACAAAATCTAAACCTTTACCAGTCCCTTGGATGAATTTAACCCACTGTGTATATTTTGCCTTGTTTTTGAGGCAGTGGCTATATTAATCCTGGCTTTTCTATTATTAGTTGTTTCGTTTTTTTCATTTCCAACAGATGCACAGTCACATTTCCCTTTTAATGTTTCCTAGAACGGAAAGCCTTACAATCCTGGGTAAACACAAGCACAAACAGACAGGTGTGTCAGTAAACCCATCAAAAAACGAGAACACACACACACACACAGGTTTGTTTCACTGTCCCCGTGGGGTATAGTAATTGACATAATGCTTTCCTTAGCCCCTTACCCTAACCTTAACCACCACAACTAAACTAACCTTAACCCATACCCTGACCCTATTCTTAACCTAACTGTAACCTGTACCCTAAAACCAAGTCTTAACTCTCAAAAAGCAGTCTCTACCTGTGGGGAACTCAATTTTTGTCCCCACAGTGACACAAGTCCCCATCGGTTAGTGTGCATTCAGGTTAAAGTCCCCCCCGGGATATAAGAACATGAAACACACACACACACACATGCACAGAAACTAGGTGTGTGTGTTCTTAAGTCTCTTAAGCATTTAAAATCCCCCCCCCTTCTGTTATCCAGTAGGTGGTTGTTCTTGGCATTTAGGGAATTGAACTTTCAATCAATATGTTAAAAGGTTAGATCTATGCAGCATAATGTGTTTGGTGACATAATATTCAAGCTACTTAGCATTAGTAGCATGTATCTTGTGGCCCCGTTTCACATCCTTTGTGTGTGTGTGTGTGTGCGCGTGTACCTAGGTAAACATTATTTAAAGACCAGGCTCTATGCTACTAATGTCCCTGTCAGGTCGATTGCTTAAACAGCTGCACACTTGAGTATCCACACACACACACACACACACACACACACACACACACACACACACACACACACACACACACACACACTCTCTCTCTCTCTCACATATACACTGGTGGTTGATTTTGCGCACAATGCTTTAGACACACCCTATGTTAGACAACTTGTGTGTGTTTGAGGTGCATTTATATCTACATAACTTAATCTGTTTGGCTGAAATACTGTGAAGCTCATACACTGTATCACTTTACTACAGTAGCTTGTGTATATCAACAAGTCTGCTGTGTCTTTATACTTAGATGATTAACAATACAACACATTGAGTTCCACTTTTGTCCACTACCACCAGAGAAGTTGGAGTAAATCCAGATTTAAAGCCAGACAACATCTCATCAAACCAGGACAGATGTGAAAACCTTGAAGTATGCTTGTGTGTGTGAACCCTGCATCACACAACTCTGCCAGCCAGATGTTTTTATGGTCTTGTGAAAATAATACCTTACAAAGAGGCAGGTGAGGAGAGGGTCTTAATGCTTGTAACGTTGAGTCCACATGCCATCTGGATCAATTTATCCTGCCAGTGGAAATGACTGCCTTCACCTTGCAGCAGGGAGGAAACACTTATCATTAGTCCTTGTTTGGTTTGTGCTCGTTTCAGTGGATCATCTTGTCCTTTTTAGGAGAGGCTGTTCCTGCACTTGTACTACATGTTCAAGTCTTTTTTATTACAGATGCCTTGAAGTCAAGAGATGATATATAGATGCAAAACAGAGTGCTGAGAGCATATACAGCCTTCTCTTTCTGTGGTCTTGTTGAGAGGCAGACGCTGCTGTGCTTCTCAAATTACAGTCACAACACAATTGGGACAGTTGATGAAACATGACACCTAGTGGTCTAACATTTACACTGCAAGTTCAGTGAAGGAAGCCCATACAAGGCAGGGACGTAGGCTCACCGATGGTCCAAGTATGTAGGTGTATATTTTCACCATATTCTATATTAACAATTGAGTTTTAATGTGTATTAGTAAAATTATTGCGATTTTTCCCACTCTCAATTTAGGGACTGTACAAAAATTATTAGGGTGGTGAGGGGGGCTGAACTTTATGCTTCACCCTCCCCAGGGTTATCAATGTTTTCTTTGAACCTTTGTCTTGACAACATATCAAAATAAAATAACAATTTAATTGGTACAACTTGTTAAATGGTATACCCCAATTTAAACCTTAATATCTTAATGGAATGGCTAATGCGCACCACCTATGTATTCATTAATAAAACCCCAAGACAGAGACAGAACTGATGTCCTCTGCATTTGGCAAAGTGCACTTTTATGAACCATGGTGCATGTGAAACTTGTGTTTTTAATGTAACTATTTATGTAACTATCAGCTATATTGCAAAGGAAGGATGAAATAAAATACATTTAGTAAGATTAAAAAGAAAATACAATTTACCTTACCTACCTAAAATACAATACTACTCCACCTTCAGCCAAAAGAAAAATTTCAATACCCTCTCCCTTTACTGACCGTTTCCCCCTCCTAATAATTTTTGTACAGTCCCTTACCATTGGCTTTCATTCCCTGATCTCTGTCACAGGAACAGTAAATCTTGCTCCTGTTGTGCATTGGGTTGGTCCTGTACAATGTCAAGTCACCGCTGTGTGGCATGGTTTTATGGTTAGCCAAAACATCTGCCGCAATCACAACCTCAACCCAAAGAAAGCAAGGGAAGCAGGCACAGCTGCGACTTAGAGAAACCGGATGCAACTACTGTAAACACAGTTTTACGTAAGCAGACACTCCTCAATAAAAATAGGAATAGTATCAAAGAAGACAAGAGGAAGGAAAAACTGAAAGAATGTGATTGTCTAAACCAGAGAAATAAATTATTTGGGGAAAAGAAATAAAGTAGAAAGGAGTGGTTTTGGAGTACAAAGAGAGCAGAAATGACCAAACAGAGACTGAAAAACAGGGGGAAAGGGTGAAGTAATTATGCTCATATGACAATTGTTTATGCTCAGTGTCTCAGTAAAGGATTATCAACCTTGTCCAGTTCAAGTTCCAGTTACCAAGTGATAAATCAGACAGATTAGCTCCATTCAGAGGCAGCCACATCCCAACAGCTGCTTCTGGACTGCTGTAAATAAAAAAAATGCAAGAGGGAGGAGAAGAGTGTGAGAAGAGCTAAAAACGGTGAATTCAGCTGTGATAAGAAATAAGTTGAGTGTGAGAAAAAAGAGGGGAGAGTGGCAGGAGGAATTAATGCAAGAAGACAAGACACCTTTGGGGAAAATGGAGAAAAAGGGAAATAGCTGACACAGAAGAGCACAGAGAGATCAGTGTTAGAGAAGGTAAAGCTGTTAGAGACAGTCAGATAGAAAGAGAGAAATCATCCCAGGAGACACTGGGGAGACAGTTGATGAGACAGATACTGGGAAAGACGGGGGAGAAAAAGGGGTGTGGATAGTTGGCAGATCACATTTGGACAGACTTGTGGTGACTCAGTGGTGTTTTAATAAAGCTCACATATTATTATGTTATTGTCTTGGGCTTTCCCAACAAAATTGACACTCCTGTTTACTCATATGTCAAGCTCTGTGAATCACACCATAAATCTGTTGTTGATATTGGGCGCTATGCATTCCACTTCATCTGAAAAGAGGCCTTTTCAAATAAAGCTTTTGGCTGTCTTCTACTAGGCGGTTTCCTCTGTTTATTAGTGGATCTAGTGAGAACCAAACATTACAATCTCAGTATACTGCTATATGTTCGCTCTTGGTCTGGTCATGTGTTTGGAGGAGGATAGGAGAAGCAAGGAGATATCTCTTCCAAGCTGCTCTTTTCTCTCTCTCTCTCTCTCTCTCTCTCTCTCTCTCTCTCTCTCACACACACACACACCTGTTGTCCTCAGTTTCACCTGAAACAACATTGTTTGTATGTACAGCAGTCTATCTCTGACTCAGCGGCGTGTTTGGGTCTCCCTGTTTCCCATGGCCAGGCAGCAGGCGTTGTTTTCATATACTGCTCTCCCAAAACACCATTGTGTCGACAGCTTTGCTTACACAGGCAACTAGAGTTGAGAGTTAACCATTAAATACTGTCTTGGTGCAGTCTTCACCGGTGTCCTAATGACTACTTCAGTCCAATGACTTCCCAAAAAAAGCTGTACTCTGTATCAGTGAGAAAGACTTGAAAGCTCATAGGATTATTCCAGTAGATAGAGTTGTTGCTTAGCAGCATGTGGAATGTGTTGTGAGCACCTGGTTATTTTAGATGAAGTTAATAATGACCACTTATACTCAGTACCTTCATGTTGTGACTCATTTTTAGCCACATCAGCACAATTGTAAGATGGCAAGGTTGGTCAGTTGGTTGGTGCAACACATTAGTCCGGCAGGAAATATATTGACAAATATATTACTGGGAATTTGGTACAGAAATTCATGTTTTCTAGAAGATGAATCTCAATGAGTTTAGTGATGCCCTAACTTCATCTAGTGCCACCAATACTGAATGTGAAAATGTCCTCTTATCTATGAACACTTGACAATATCTTTAAAAAATACCTCAGCCTCAGTTGTGCATTTAGATTAAAGCTAACATAGCATGCAGCATACTAAACCTTAAAGGGATAGTTTGGGTTTTTTGAAGTGGGGTTGTATGAGCTACTTATCGATAGTCAGTGTATTACCTGCAGTAGATGGGGGTCAGCGCGTGGCCGGTTTAGAGAAGCAGACAGCTGCTCTGCAACAGACGCTCAGCTCTTTATTGTTGTGAATGGGGATCAACAGTAATATTTATTTTAACCGCCAAAAAAAGTTTGACCTAAAAAATCAATATCAGTCTAAGTGTATGCTATAAAAGTAAAATTCTCACCGCTTTACTGTGCTGTCAGACAGCCCTTTCCTTTGGCACTACTTTATCTCAACCATGAGACTTCAGTATTCCTTTGCAGCGCACTGTATAACGCCGCTCGTAAATCAGCTGTGCTGCTGGTAAGAAAGTGCTGTTGCTGGATAAGACTACAATCAATTTTTTCTAAATATTTCAAAGATGGTGCGTGCTTGTGTTTTTCTGGGCTGTTCAAGCAAACAAGTGTCTAGATCACCATACATATTTCACCGTGTTGTGTTGTATGATACTGGCCTTCCTAGTTACACTGAATATAGACATCAACACTTCATCGGTACGATTGAGACGACTCCATGTTTGCAGTGTTCATTTTTCTGAAGATTATGTTCAACTATAGACAAATGCTGAAGAGCACTGCTGCACCCAGCCATCAGGTAAGATAGCACTGAATACTACATACCACAGTAAACTAATGGCTGTAGTGTAAGAGCCGGGGGTAACCATATTGTGAACATTCGGAATAGCAGGACATTTTCCTGTTCTTTCCATTCTGCTGACATTGTGTGAATGCAGCAACAGACTGATGAATTTGAGTCAGGAATGACAATGTACAGCTGGGCCTGACAAGACGAGTCTGAGATGTCCTAAAATGGCATTTCATGGCTTTCCTTTTAAACCTCAGGTAAAATTTACAATTTTTGCTCCACTGGTGGTATCTAAGAATAGTGAAGTCATTTTTTCATCCATCTACTGTTACAATGTTGTTTTCTTGTGTGCAATGAGCATTACATCCTCATGAGGCTGCTAGCGTGCCTCTAAACTTTCACTCTTGTTTTATTTGGAATCACTTGTTAAAAAAGGGACACACATTCTTGTTTTTCAGCTTGCAGCTGTTTTTTCTCTGGCTTGTCTGCTGTTGTGAATTTAACACCTGCTTCCTACACTGGACCAGCACCCAGCAGTGGCCAGCTGAGGTTAAAGCGTCTCAGTGCTGTGGCTCTCAGGAAAACACTTCAGGACAGACAGGGACCAACTAAAACATGTGGAGCTGCTCAGTGGGTCTACCATACAGCATGAGCCTTTCACATATGATAATAATCATTGTTGCATCTAAACTGAAAACTGTCTCTGGAGAAACAATTACTCTTTAGAAGCTCATTGTGCAGTCCTCAATAACCATACTGTAAACTGATGTGATATCACTAAACCCCAAACACTTCACATGCAATTACCCACTTGAATGTCCAGTCAAAGCCTATGGAAAGAAAATGGAACAAATATGCTTTGTTCTTTTCAGCCATGAAGATGTTTCCAGTTTGGGAAGTCTTTAATGTCTCATTCCACATTATTCTCAGCATTTGACATGCTAAGCTCTCACACAGATAGATTCAAGCTATATCCTATTTGCTATAAACAGGATTTTGTGACATAATAACGTGAGGACAGTATCATCTGGGATGTGGAGAGCATGACCAAGAGGATATCTGAGCTGCTGTGCTACAGGCATCAACAAAGGGTTATAATGAATCTTACTATACTGATTTTACATAGCCCGTTGGACAGTTTGCTAATTTTTTGCCATCTTTTTGTAAATTACACTAGCCTTACATACTTTTCTACAATGAATAAGTAGCTATTTTTAAAAAGACTTTCTGTATTATATGTTATTTTTGAACATTCAAAAAGTCTTTTAAGTCTATTGTCTTTTTAGTATTTTGTAAGAAGCAAGATATCTTTGAAAAATGAGAGCTGGCTACTCTGACAAAAGGATGTATTTGTATCCCAGCGAGACCTTCTCATTGTCTCGTTATAAAATCTCAGTGGGAACAAAGCTGCTAAAGTAGGACAGATGGAAAGCAATTTAAAGTGTTGGAGGCGTCTCTGTCCTGTCCTTTATTAGCCATAAAAATGGAGAGTGATATGTAGACTGATGGATTTACAATTACAAGGGAAACGAACATTTGGGAACATTTAATGTCACGATGTATCACTTGTCGGCACCTGAACGAACAATAAAAGACACGCACGCATGCACACACATGCAGAGAGTCCCACTGACACTGCTGGAATGTCCTTGAATGTACATCTTTCCTTCAATAGACCCTTATTTTCTCTTTAGTACCACACAGAGTGACATGCTACTCAAAACATACCTTAAATCCTCTCTTAAAAGACCCAGAAATACTTTCCACAAAAACACAACTGTGGTGTAGACCGATATCGAATGGGAAGAAGCCTGGACTTCAATCCCTTCTGTTTGTTGAAAGAACAGCCAAATGTCTAAATCACAAGCCCGGGCCCCTAATCTTGACAGGCTAGGGTCGGGCAGGAAATGATGTCACAGTCACAGCAGCAGATCTCCAGACGCTGATAAGGTTGCTTTCCCTTGGAAAGCGAAACAAGAGAGAGACAGATAACCCCCTTGTCTTCTCTTTCCTCCTTTCATCTTGTCCCATCAAGACAAGAGTGATTACAGCCAAAAGCTATTCAGACATTCGTCAATGAGACAGTACGCTTCATAATAATGTCACTGAGACATGCTAAAAGTGTTTGGGTCTGATCCAAGAGCAGGATACCCTGGATGAATTATCAAGGCTGAGGTTGCTCTTTTCCCCTTGTGTTAAATGAAAACAACCCGCGACACATAAAGTTAATGAATATTAGCTTGGAGAGCAAATGGAGTCAGGTAATTGATCCAAGAAGTGATGCAGGGGGTGGATTGCCAAGAGGAGAGTTGGCATTTTCCCATCCTTTAATGATGATATTAGTCTGTACACTCACTGTGAGTCATGCTTTATAAACTGTCAAGACCGTAGGCTGCTGTGTCTAAGTGTACTTGGGAGGTTATGTGAGCGAGTGTTGGTTTGTAAATCACTGAAGGGGTCCTGCTCACTTGCCTCACAGGTCTCCGACTCACTAGTAAGGAATTAGACATGGAGGGAGGAAGAGAAGACAGAGTGCTCAGGGTCTCATCCTGCTGTGTTTGCATGCAGGTTTGTGTGAATGTGTGTGTTTATGTCTATACTTTGCAGTACATGCACATGTTTATATGGTTGCTTAATGAACCCTTGTGGGTGTGTGCTCCGAACTTCCCGGCTTTAGCAGTATCTCCGGAACTCTTGCTCTTTATCTCTGTGTACATTTCTTCATCTAGTTTTGTCTGGTTCTCTCTGTGTTTACCTATCTGTGTTTATGTCTGCATTTTTAAGAGCACCTTATCAAATCTCCATGTTCACTGAATCACAGAGCACAGAGCAGTCCCCTCCACCGTCTATGTGTTGGTTTAGATGGACAGCCCATCTGGTTTTCATGAAGGAGGGATCCAAACTGAGTGTCAGCCCACTGTGGCCCGCTTTCATCCTCCCCGCCCTCAGCTTTACCGTCACGTTTCTGCTGGAGAGACAGCCTGGACTGGTCTGGACCTTGACAATGAGTAAAACAAAAACAAAAGCTGCCTCTCTTTCTCATAAATCAGAGTCACAGATAGAACCACAGATATATAGGCAGACCTGATATTATTGACAGATTTTAGCCTATCACAGATATTTTGTATTGCCGAATATGTCGGTGGATAAGTAACAATAAATTGCCAAAGATATGTTTGAAGTCACTTAGAAACAATGATATCATTACAAAGTTTCAACTGTTAAATGTACCACTTAGTACATATCAGGTGGGTTTATGTTGATACACAAATATTGGCTGATAGATTGCTAACAGATTTTTTAAACTCTAAAAGCTGCTATTATCAATATTGACTCAAATGACTACCCCACTCTGCAATTCCCCACAGCTCTGTGGAGCTTTTTAGTGTCTTTAAGCTCATTGTTTTGGTTTTACAGTGTGCAACTTTACTGTTTTGGTTTACTCTCAAAACTTTTTAGCATAATTTCTAGACAAAGCCAGTCAAGTACTTAGTAAATAAAGAGCCAGATATTTTTCTCGAGAGTTGGAGGAGACCAAAAACAGAGCTAACAGGAGAGTGAATATTGCACTTACATTTGCCAAGTGGCCAGAAACACAACTCTAAAACAATGCTAATGTTGCTTCATATCTCCTGGGTGTGCGAATAAGCAACTTTTTGCTAACATGTTTGCCATATTTACTTTACTGTATAAGGTAATGATATGTCAGTGTTGTGATATGTCAGCTTGTTTCCAGCTGCCTCCAAGTGGCAGTGGTCAGTGTAAATTTGTAAAAAATTGTAAAAATCCAGTATCCGTCAGTCTGTAGTCACAAATATCACTGTTAAGTAGACAGATCAGTGTTAAATTAGTATCAGCTAGCAAATTTGGCTAACATCTTTCAAGTACCCTCTGTTGCATGACTTTTCATTTTTATCGGGGAGTAAATAGAGATATTCGTGTGGAAAATCTAAGACACGTTGAGTTGTGGTCCTTTGTCAAGAAAGTAAGAAGGTAAAGAAAGAATATTGAGAAGGAGAGAATGAAACAAAGAGGATAATCGGGGAATGGAATAGTGTACCACATTTTCAAGAACGTCACCTACATGTTGTTGTGGTTTAGGGCGAAAGACAAATTAGCATGGCTTTCTTTCCGTGAAAGAAAAACATGTGAGGAATGCTCAAGAGGCTGCAGTTTCTGCAGAGCGGGAAACCACAGATTCAGAGAGAGAGAGAGAGAGATCGAGAGAGAGAGAGAGAGAGAGAGAGAGGTTGAAGCTAGTATTTCATATTTCCAGCTGCAAATTCACCTGCTGAATTAAGAGAAACTTTTGATTAAAAGAAGTGTATTCTGCCCTTTCTCCTCGGGATGAAAATATTCATAGACACTGATGTATTTTCTGGAATTTGAATGAACAAACAGACAGAGGTTGAGGCCAGCTGTGAGGTGCTTGCCTAAACCACCTCACTCACACTCATTCTCTGGCCTTCAGCCGACAGAAATAAACGATCGCCTGTCAATCTTTTTCCTCAAGGAATGTCTCAGTGATGATCCTTGCTTCTTGCAGCAGCAGGTCTTGGGTTTCATATTCTATACATCTTCCAACTCCAGATGTAAAATGCAGTACAGAGGGTGTAACCCTACATTCCTCAGGCCTAATGTGGAGGTATAGCAGCACTCTCCAAATGCCTGCTGTTTGGCTCGGACCTCTGCAGGGAAGCCCCCTCTGCTGTCTTTCCCTTTGATATGAGTCAAAGACTGGGCAGTCTGCCGGAAGACAATTGCTGAAGAAAGGAAATGAGAAAGCCCGGAGCAGACAGTGGAAGTCTATGAGGGATAGGAGAGAGCAGAAACACTGACTTAGCCTTCTAAAAGCTTCCAGTGATTAAAATAGAAAGAAAGGGGCCACAAACAAGGGGCTGGATTTCTGCAGCTCTCTGATCCTGGGCCAGAGTGCATATGCATTCGTGTGCATGTGTGTGTTTACATGCATGAGAAAGTAGGATGTGGGAATGTTTAAATTTTTACATTACATAGAGTGACACACACATATTCAGTGAGTGTCTTTGTGCAGACTGGCATGCTTTTGTGCATCCATTTGTGGCAGATTGTGTCTGTGGGTGTGCTTGGGTATGTGATAAAGCCTGTGTGTGTTAGAGAGAGAGCGAAGAAACTCTGAAAAGCCTCGAGGGGGATTTCCTCTGAAAAGGAAAGCTTTTCTCCTCCCCCTCTCAGACACTCTCTCCTTCCCTCCTTCCCTCTCGCTCTCACCTCCAAACACTCAGAGTAGCCAGAGACGCGAAAGAGAAGTGAAAGAGGAGCTAGAGGATCAACAGGCGGCCTAACAATTTGCTGCTTTTTGCGATACACACTCAGACTTGTGGAAAGTCTATAAAGAATGGAAATGACTTAAGTTACTTTTCAATCAAGACAACTCACTGTCATGTGGATGTACTTCAGTCGAATTCTGTTGTTGATGCATTAAACATGGCAAATCTCTCAGCACAGAGCCCAGGGAGGCTCTCTGGAGAGGATTATCAGGACCAAAAATGAAAAAACTTTCTGCCTGATAGAGGTCATACTCCTGCCAAGATGGTAAAGTAACATCTAAGTTTTTAAACTCCTGTGTGTCATTCTTGTCTGGTTTAAGAGTTAAAGTGCTCCAGTGACCCAGTAACTGAGAGCGTGAGCCTCTGGTTTGGACAAGTGACTTTGTTTCTCTCTGTGGCTTTGCCAGTCATGTGTGACTGAAGTTTTAGAAGCCTGATATGTTGTAAGCCTTGTTTGCACAAAGAAAAAACATTTTTTTTTCAGCTGCATGATACACAGTTATTTGCACAGTATTGATGCACATCCTTTGTTCCCTTTTTATGAAACCTTACCTTTGTGACATACAAAGGCAGCACAAAGCTAACGTTACTGCACTCTTCAAACCTTTTTGTTATCCTGAGCACAGTTGGTAGGATTGTTTCACATCAACAGCCCACAGCATCTCAAGTTTTTAAGTGTGTGACAAAGAGAGAGTGACAGAGACAGGCACAATGTCTTTTGTTTTGCATCTTTAAGTCCTTTAATTAATGTGGATGGCACACATACTTCAGTGAGTGGAGAGTGTTTTGGTGTATAAATTATTTGACTACTTTGCATGTGCACATAATGGAATTCTCCAGTTCAATGTTCGGCACTTTAAAAAGTTTAAACCACAGGGCTTTTTAACAACTGGAGAGGACTAGTCTCATCCCGATCATAACAGAAACTAATTAATGACAGTGAGTGAGCCACAAGATGGGAACATGATAGACTGTGACGACTGGTTTGTGGGAGGATGTGGCTTCTTAGAGTCTTTTATTTACTGGTTGTTGCTGTTACGAACATTGTCCAAAAAAAGGCAGATAAAGGGTTTGCATATTTTGCTTCCACTCTTAAGACTGGCTAGAAGCACACATTTTTGGGAAACTGAAATAAATTCATGCAATCGCCACAGTATTCAGCTTTCTATTTATTCAATGCACCTTTCTTCTTTATATAGAAATCAGTCAGACCCATAACATCTGTCCAAACGTGTCAGATAAATTTACAGAAAGCAAGAAATATTTAAAGAAGTCTTGGCTTGGCTGCTCATCGTGGCCACCACTGTACTTTGTGCTGCATTCACATACCCTGCAGCACTTGTTTGACCAGCTTTTACAGCCCCAACTGTTTATTTTACTTATTGCATTACTGATGTTGTCTTCTGTGACCACCCTCCAACTTATAGTCATGAGCCTGTAGAGTCTAAATTATTAGATTACTGCTCACTGTGCATGTCCAGGAGTTTCTATCTTGTGTTAACACTCAGCAAAATTACAATACCTAGAGACCTGGCTTGCTGGTTTGCATTGTATTTGCATTTAGTTACTGTGTGACAAAGACAACCAAGAGTCATT
The DNA here is from genome assembly GCF_020085105.1 of Siniperca chuatsi. Classification (NCBI taxonomy): domain Eukaryota; kingdom Metazoa; phylum Chordata; class Actinopteri; order Centrarchiformes; family Sinipercidae; genus Siniperca; species Siniperca chuatsi. The sequence goes on along the minus strand of NC_058043.1, from coordinate 22,358,127 downwards.
CATTAACCAGCAAGGTTAAGCGCTTACTTCTTAAGGCCTTACAACAGCATGTGTTTTTTCATTCATTGTACAGTGCACATGGTGATCTGGTGCAGTGCAGATAGTATTTGCAGTGTCACAGCCTGTTGCAGTATTCAAAGTCTATTCAAAGTTATTGCAAATCTTTAAAGCGTGTATGAGAGTTGTGCTTGGGTTTTGGATGTGTTCTCGTCTTGCCAAAACATGTTTAGTTTGAGCTTAGCGGGTTTTTCTGTGATTCAAACTGTCATTTGCAAAAGTTATTTTAGAGGAACAAGTGAACAATGGTAGATTTAGCTTTTACATGGCAAAACATGTATTTTAGATTATGTTTTTCTCAATTCCTAATGAAGAGACTGATCTTTTTAAGCCTTCATTAATTGGTTTTGGGGCTACTTGGGAGCAGCGCCGCAAGCAGTAAACAAAACATTTACATATTATCACCTTATAAAGTTTAAATTGTGAATGTGTTAGCAAACAGTTGCCTGTTTACACATCCAGCAGACATGGAGCGACGTTAGCATTTATTTGGTGTTGTATTTGTGTTCACCTGATAAATGTAAGTCCAATACTCACTCTCTTTGCCCTCCACTAACTCCTGGGAAAAATATTGCTCCACCAAGTTCACCAGCTAGCTGCTAACTTTGTGTGTCTGCTGTTTGGTGCTGGGCTGGGAACATACAGTGGGTTTATCAGAGCTTTTTTGCTAAAACTACCTGCTAGCTGTGTCTAGAAATTATGCTAATGAGAGCAGTGAGACTGAACAAAAACAGTAATGTTGCAGGCGGTAAAACCAAAACAATGAGCTGAAAGATGCTAAAATGCTCAGTAGAGCTGAGGAGAACCGCAGAGTCGGGTGATATTTCTCTGTGGGTTTGTCTTAACAAGCAACCACCTTTCACATACATGTAGTCATTTGACCCATTGCTGAAAAATATAGATTAGAACAGCTTTAAGTCTCTTGATAACTGACAGCAACAGTCACAGACCTGCTCCATATCATCAGTCAGATTTTCGGGTCACAGACATGCTCATCAGTCACAGTGCATTTTTCAACTGCTCAGCTTAGAGTATACATACACATACTGTATGTTAATCTATTAACTGTTCGAAACACTGTGGACACACTGTGTGAGAGCATCCAGATTTTGACTGGCTGACAGTATACGTACTGACCTGGCTTTAAAGGGTCACAGCTGTGTGTTTCTTTCTTTAACAGCCATGGAACAGTCATCAGTGGCTCCCTCCCCTGTCTGTAACACGTCATTACGTCTTTACAATACTATCGTCTGTGCTCCCTTTGGCAGACAAATGATACTTCCTGCCCACTGCTTCACTTGCTCTGATTTTGCCAAATTTCTACAAAGGCAGACAGGGAAAATCTACACAATAAACTGATGTGATTTGTAGAGAAAATATGTATAATTGCACACATCTGCCTTGTAGAGCTGTATGAGTCGAATTATTTCTATTTTGCTTCAGTCAGCAGGCCAAGGTTCTCAGAGTTGTCATGGAGCTGTGAGCCATATTTTCAGGGTGTTTATTATCTCTGTATCACACAAGTGGGTCAAACTCAACGGAGTTTGTGCAGTGTATTTTGAAAATAGAGCCATTGCCAAGCGTTCTGCGGAAAATTTCTGTATTGCTATAGGCTGACTGTGAGTCAGTTTTCAGCATGCATTGTCTGTAGAAACACTGTTACTGCAACTTGTCATTTCCATCCCAGACTGTGTTTGAAAGTTACTGTTATTGTGGCTCCTCTGGTTGCTTTTTTAGGAGGATAACAGTTGTATTATAGCTAGTTCAGGGATCATGACACATCAGTCTCCAGTCATATAAGTTTTTGCTTGCCTGAATTCAAAACCAGCTGAACGACTTCAGTCAGATCTGTTGGGCAGAGCATGAGGTGGCACCCTGTGTGACAAGGCAGCATTTACTGACGGATGTTTGAACTTTGTTTGACAATGCAATGGGTCAAAAAACTCACCAGTAACTTTCCATCATTCTTCTACGTCTTATATGTATATGCCATGTTGACTGCTCTAGCTCTGAATTGTGCATTTGTTTGGACTTACAGAAAAAGTTGCAAAGCTCAAGAACGAAGAGCAGCAGATGTCCGTGTTCGACCAACTAACAAATCCCTTGTGCTGGGGCTTAATGGATTTCACAAGGCCTTCCTTTACTTGTATTACTAATCTTTTTAAATTTCTTGGCCATTTTAACATTATGAGTTGAACTATGGGAGCTATCATGGTGTGTAGCAGTCTACAAAAACAAACCAGTTAGAATTTTGGTTCCCCATAGTGTGTCATAATGCAAGCTTTGGGAAACAAGCTGAGATCCAGGAGATTTTGTTTTGTCATGTTAAATGGGAGCGGTTCAATATGAATCAGTCATGGAGACATTCCAGAGAAAAACCTCAACATGTAAACTTTTCAATTTTTACATATTAGTTTTTGTTTTTAATGTACATTGTGGCCATTTATATCTTCTGGGGAAGCCTTCGAGGTCTTTGATATTTTCTGTTTTAAAGCCACATCTTCCTTGCCAATCACCTCATCAGGCACTGGGCAACTTTGCTAAACTACAGCATACACCTGTCTGAACCAGTGGTACTATTTAAAATATGCTGACCTGGCATGACAGCAAAAAAGACAGTCAGTGTTTTTGTTAAGTGTATCCAAAACAGTAGTATCCTCAGCTCAGAGAATGATACAGACATTGTTTCAGAGCACTGTTTACATTTCACAACATGTAGTCTGTGCAGCTTTGAGTCAGTGTTTTTTGATTTCAAAAGAGATGGCAGCAGAGATTAATGTCGGATTCAGACACACTTGATTGATTGTCCTACAATATGGTAAAAGACACATTTTCAGCAGTGTTGAGACTTCCAAGTTACATGGTGGAATATTACAAGCCAGACATTCATTGTTCATTATTTACAGATTCAGGGTAGATTAATGAGTCACTTGTGAAATCAAATCTCAAGCTCAGCCTCATACAGTACTGTAGAAACTGGCCAGTTTTAAATTCTTGGATCTCGTGCGATTTGAGAACAAAAGGCCAAACCAGAAACCTGACACACTATTTATGTGGCCTCTTCACTTAACAAACATAGTTTGAGTTCGTATAAACAGCAAAATGAGTGAATGAATGAATGAATAATAAGAACCCTGCCAGACTAAAGGTCTGTTAGCGAACACACATTGTGTTTACTCCTGGCAGCAGTGACTCTAAGAAACGATGTAGGATTTTTGTCTCTTAGAGGCCTTTATATTAGTTAAAAGGATTTAAGATGGCTTAGCTGAATGGAGTGCCCCTCTGCTGAGTTTAACAAGAGTGGATCATACACAAAGAAAGCACTGTCTCACCACTAAACAGGAGATACCGAAAGTGGAGGAGGATGGGGGATAAGAGATAATGGTAACATGTTTTTGATTTTGAATGTGATCTTGATTATGATTATGATTGCGCCAAGACTCAACATCTTCCCGACATCTTTTGAGTTTTGTGTGTGAAACCAGTAATAGTAATGTATAAGCTGCCAATATGTGTATTTTTTAAAACCACATATGAAGAGAAAGAAAGGTGAAATCTGCACATAGACACGACTCACTTGACATTTTACACACTCTCTTCTTCCCATGATAATATTTCTTATGGTTAGGTGCCATATCCCATCAGCCCCTCTGCGTCCATGCTGTGACTTGCTGTGGTTATGGCTGAGTTGGTGGTGTGACTCTTGGACATATCGGCATGTCTATACATGCAGAATTCAGGCAGGCCTCAGGATTTACTGTCACATGTGCTTATGTTTTGGTTTTAGCCCCGGAGGCACAGTGGCAATCCATTTCTTATGAGGATTTCAAGAAAATGTGATGACCAGTCAAGACAGAGACATCAGCAAATCCTTTCAGCATGTCGCATCAGGAGCTGTGTCCATTTAGTTGAAGTTAATCTTCTTTACAATCACATTCTCGTCAGCTTACCTATTGTAATCTTTTGAGCCTTTGTGGCTGATGACACAGGTACACATTGTGTAGTACACACCTTGACAGCTTGTTTATACTACCATTTGACCAAAGCCCAAGGCAACATGGAGAAACCTGTAATTATCTGCTTAATACTCAGCACTGCAAAACCTCCCAGGGGGCCTGAATGGTGGACAAGACAAAGAGAGAGTGAACCTTTATAACAAATGCCTGTTCCACACTAGCATGCCAATTCAGATCAAACAATGGTCTTTGTTGGAAACTGGAGCTCTTTTTAGAGTTAAATCATGGGCTGAACTGGACATTAGTGGGCAGAGAGGGAATCCCCTTGTGTTGAATGTGTAGAGGAGGCGGCGGTGGAATGTGGTCGTCAGCTGAACATTGTTCAAACCCCACTGTCTTTGCAGGCCAAGATAAAGGTTCAGTATTTAAGATTGATTGAAAGCGCCTCCTCACTGGCTGATTGTGGGAGTAAAATACCTTGGAAAAAGAAGTAGCAACTCTGTTTCTGTCAACATAAGGAAATGAGAGCCAGATACTGTACACTGATATACAGTAAAAAATTGGATTATCATAGCGATGTAAGGAAGTGATTGTTTCGGGGTGCTCACATGGGACTGAACGAATTGCTGTTAACCAGGAGCTTTTGTAATGGGAGGAACTGTTAAAAATACAAAAGGAATGGCTGCGGTGCAGCCAAAACAGCGGATACTTAACTCTAGTGCCTAGAGTTTTTTTGGTTTATTTTATATTATTGCGGAAGCCCTGAGAGGCAAGTGAAAAAAAAACTTCCATTATCCATCCATTTTCTAATTTGGATCTAAATTGTTTTCTCTCCTGTGTTTATGAATCAAGAACAGATGAAAAAAGGTTTTGCCAGGATAAGCTGTTCCTTAATTTTGTCATTGTCAAGATCATTGTTGTTGTAATATTCAATGCCACAAGATACTGAAGTGCACCACTACCTCATGCTCTAAATAGGACTAAAAGCATTCATGTTTTCTTCCAGGTGAAGCGGCGATTAAAATACATTTCTAGCCAAAAGAAAGACATGACAGTAATGTTACATAACTTGCTAACACACAATATATGTACCTTGTATTTAGAGTGCATGGAGAAATTAAATAAAATAAACCCAAGTCACCTAGATTATGATGCTGTTTTGACAGACCACTTGGAACTAGTATTGCATTTTCTGTAGCTTAACAGCTGTGCTATTTGTATTTGGATCATACTTCATATTTTAACCCTCTTTAAGCTGTAACATATTTGTTATTTTCACTATATCTTGCATCAATATTCACTAAAGGGATGCTCCATCCTTGACTTCAGTCAAAGGGAGACTGCATGAAAAGACCAGGAAACTCCAGCATACATCTCAGAACTTCAGGTGTATTCCTGGGATTTGTATATTTTCATGTGGTGTAAAACCTCTTCACCTCCACTCAGTGCCCAAACTAGCCCTCTATTGCTTCTATAAAGTGGGAGAGCTGTGATATTAGAAGGAAAAACAAATATCTTGAAAAATTAAAGGCCATGGGAATCAATACAATAGATCCAGACAACATGCAGAATGAGAGAAATCAAAATCATGAGGGCTAGAGAAGATGAAGTAACTGAGTTTTCCATGAGGGGTTTTAATGTTCCAGTTGCAGATGTTGAATGTTTATATGTTTGCTGGTCAGGGTGTCACATGCTTACCCTGTATTGTCCAGAGAGGTTGTGTATAAAGTTCATAAGGCTCTTGATATGTACTTTTTCAGATGCAAAATAACTTGCTTACTGAATTGTGCAAGTACTTAGCTAACACATGTTTTAACCAGTTTACCTATGGCCATAGCCCAAAATCTATTATTATAATTATGACTATGATTATGATTCAAATTTATGTTTTCAAATACCAAACCAACAGTACCTATTCAGGACACAATTTGGCTTTGTCTCAGAAGAATTCATGCTGAATCGTTAACTGTTCAGGCCTGTTTAGTGTGTTGTCTGGCAGTTTGTCAGATGTAATGAGATACAGAAGAACCCACAACACCAGCAGCTACCCTCCCTACCCTCAGTTCATTTGCCTGGCTGGCTAGCCTGTCTGAACTGGGTCCAGCTGAGCTATGCTTAGTAATATCTCAAGAGGGTCTCACTCATATGAATGTCACTAGCCAAACCACCCACAGAGAGGAGTTCCAGGGGAAAACGTCTAATGCTTTTAACCTTCTTTGTTTTGAGAAGAAATGTATCCAGGCATAAGCGTTTGTTATTTTAGCCAGAGTGTTAACAAAAAGAGGTTTAAATCTCAAATGATTTTGATGTAATGTTATGATAATAAGTCACTAAAAGTTTAGTTTAAGGTTGAATTTCTGTGAAGAATTGAATTAAAGTTAGCCTATGGAAGAGTAGACACGCTCTCATAATTTTATGGAATCATCAATGAAATCTGCAAGTCTACATCTGTAACAACACCAAACTACACTTATTCAAACAAAACTTACACACAGGGAAATTGAATGTCTCAGGCCTGTACAGTAACTTCACAGAGCTGTGTTGTATTAGATATGACCTCAGGTTTATCTTTGAGAAATACAGTAGAACCCAAAGTTGAATGGCTGCAGTCAATCTAAAACAGCTGTGATGCATTACCACTCAAGAGCCGGCCTCGAAGGCATTCTGTTCTCCATTTCTTAATCTATTGTGACAGATGTGCACAATCAGAAAAAGGAAGCATTCTTTTCCACTGAGGACATGCAATGTCTACAAGAGATACAAAGACTCAGCATAAGCGGTCAAATATTGATATTGATTTACATCCAACATCCCACATTAACTGCTATTGATTGATTAATGTTAGCTTATTTCACAGACATTTCAGACACTTAATTTGGACAAAACCACCTTGTATCCAAATGCACAATACCAACGTTTTAGCTAACCGTGAATGTAAAGACTAAACTGAGTGGTACAAACAAAGCTGAATGATTTACTGAAACAACTTTATGACCTTTGTTCCCAATGTTTCATGACTGTCCAAGGTTCTCACATAAGCATCCGTCAGCACAGTCCCAGTGCTAACCAGTGTGAGGTCTTTGAAGCTGCTGGACTTGTGTTTACCCAGGGCAGGTCTCTGGTCTTGGTTAGGCCATCAAGCTAAATGAGGAAGGGGCTAAAAACAGACTCCTTTGTGGGGCTGGGAGATTAACACAGCAGGCCACTGTGAACTGATTGTATGAATAGCACGCCTGCTGTGGTTAGCAGCTAAGACCTGTCGAGATCCAAAATAAGTGTCAAGTCTTTATTTTCAACTGTCAACTCAACATGAATATTATTCCTTTTCTTTTCATTACAAAGAGACATTTATTTGACTATACTGTATGTGAATAAAATAACTAAACTATATTTCAATATGCTCCATAGGTGCTAAATGAGAAAAACTAAAGCAAATCATAATAATTATTAATTAATTAATCAATTAATAATTATACCTGCTAAACATTGCCACTGTGTTCATGTTCGCATGCTGGCCTGTTGATGTTAGCATTTAGCTCTAGCTTCGTTAAAAGAGTCTGTACAAAGGTACATACTTTGACATTGATTTTTATACTTTGCATATGGGTATAGTATGCTTCTACTTTTTTTTTCGCACCCGATACCCAAAGGCACATGCTTTATATTTTAATTTTGTGCGCCAGCATATTACTCTTATTGTATTATAATGATTCATATGACAATTTACAACCGACTGACAGGCAAAGCCCAAAAGTATTTTTAATTTTACTGTAGCTCCTATATTGCACAATTAAATCAAAAATGCAGTATTTGCAGTGCTCAGTATTGCATTAAAATGCTATGTTGACAGCCCTCACATCTCAAAACATCACCACCTCTTAGTCATTCTGTTGGGCTGGTCCACCAAAAATACTTTAAAGATGTCCTCTTTTCATCTGAAAAGTTTCCGTGTGCTTAGCTCGACTTCACCCATGGCACAGCTGGTGCTAGTAGCTTTTCCAGATTTGTACATTCAGTAAACACAAGCACCAAGTGTGTGTCATTTTACTCAGTTGTATCTTTATTGGCATTTTTGATGGGACTGTGCATTTCTTTTGTCTGCTTTGCTTCTTCTTGTCACTTTGAATAAGATCAGATACTGACCCTGGTCTGCTACAAATATACCAGTTTAAATTAAGCATATCCTGGCCAGACATGAAACAAGTTGCATATACTCATTACAGACGTAATCATCTCCAGATAAAATTGAAAAGCTTTTGGTTAGGCTCACCCAAAATCTCCATCTTGATCCCCTAAACATGACAGTTTGTAATTTTCCTCAAAGCCTTATGTTGAGTGGATCTGTGGAATTGTTCATCATTTAGATTTTGGTGAATAAGATCGTTTGTTCCAGGTTTTAGTTTGTTAGAGATGATATTGGCTTTAAAGCTAGAGGTAGGCCCAGTAATAACTCACTGATCCAAAAGTGCGCTCATGCAGAAAAGTATATCACTTTTTCTCTTTGTTCCTGACTCTAAAACCGAAAACTCTTTGAGGGATTCCAAATGGGTCAAGGTAAAAGGCCAAGAAAAATATCTGTCCTGTCATTTTGCATTTGCAGAGCATTTGTTCTCAACATATCTTGGCCATGTGGACCTTCTTCAAAATAAATCAGTGTAAAAACAAGCCAAGTCCAAATAGACATTTACCTTTGAAATCCATGGTCGACATTACCCTCTCAGGGTTCCAATTTTCACACATGTGACCCGAACTTGAACAGTCCAGGTCACTATGAAAAGCCAAGGTTGACCATAGCTGAAACACGGTTTCAACCACAAGTACAGGTTTAAATATAACATAAACATAAAAAGCAGATCATGAATGGACCCCAGTGAGGGCAGGTGGTGTGATTCCATAGCCTCTATGAAATTTGGCAAACTATTTAAGGGGTTTTCCCCTCCACTCCTGCAACTATGGTCATCTATTTCCAATCACAATAGATTGCTGCCATATTGGTTCACCTTTCCATATACACATTCATATTTCTAGTCAAATGAAAATTCATGTTGCTGGAAATTATGGAGGCCATAAAAAGACCATTCAATAAAGATGTAAACTATGTTCAATACTATTAAATAACTGCAATATCAAGATTTCAGTTTGAGGGCAGCTGTTTTAAATATATGAGACAAGATAGTCTGTAATGGAAGATTTATTCTGCCTAAATTAAATATTTTATTGTTCATGAGCCTTGGTTGAAAGCTCAATACAATACTCATTTCAAAAGAATGTGCAGATCACACCACTCCTTTATACACCGACATTGATGTTCTGTTAAGCCTTCATTATATGCACAGCAGCTGTATTTAATTTGATCTCTGTAATCCTAGTTTTAGGATTTGGTGGACTTTCTGTGGCTTTGACACCCTAGCACTTGATGAAATGAGGTACAAAGATACAAAAATCACAAAAATAATGCTTAAAAATAAAATTGATTTCTTCCTCAGAGAGGAATAGTTTGTAATTAAGTAAATATGTATCTTCTACATATAGTTTCCATTCATTTATTCTCTTTTTTTAATGTTTTGTTGTTGCTGGTGTTCTTGACATGTCTCACAGTGTATGTATGTTATTTCACAAACCCTGTCTCACTAATCACCATCTCCTCTTGTCCTCCAGAACCCAGAATCTCTGGACTCGTCCATCCAGAGTGCCCTCTCGGCCCTCTTCCCACCTTTCGAGGCTACAGCGCCCATCGTCCTCAGCCAGCTGTTTCGCACCATTGAGGAATGTTACCACGGTGATGCATTACAGTGCCTGCTGGACTTCCTCATCCCCTCCAAACACTTGCTGGAGAGTGTCCAACAGGCAGCATGTGTGCGTATGCATAAATCTCATTTACTCCTCTCTCTTAGAGTATGTTGCATATGCACACATCTTTTTTATTTCCATAAGATGTACTAGTACAGAAAGCAGTTCAGTTTAGAGACACTTGCTGTATGTTAAGATTTATTGCACTTTGTTTGAGTTAGAATTAGCAGAAAAGGCTCTGCCCTTTGAGGGAGCACTGAGATTCAGCTTTGAGAATCCCTTAGTATATTAAACTCATTATTTATAGCATATAAAATTTAAAGATAGCTGTAATTAAATATACATGAACATTAGATATTTGCATAGTTAACAATACAAAAAGCTTAAAAGTTGAAAAAGGAGGTGGTTGGGGTGGTAACAGTTAGAACTGTCAAATGTATAAAGGCCACCCAGTACACTTACATGATACACATATTTTTAGATTCAGCGTGTTCACTTCCAAGATACATCCATGGGTACATCTAAAAAAAGAACAGCTAATAGATAAGTAAAAATACATTAATATTAACTTTTTCCATGTCAGAATGTCCCATCTGCATTGTTCTTATATTCCTGGAACATTGACACTGACTCTCCTCTATCCATTCATATATAGTTTGGAGTGGTGGAGGGTGCACTTGTCCAGCAAATTAAAATTAAATTAAAACTGAAACGATGAAAATTTGATTTTTTTAGGCTGGATACTGTGATGTGGTTTTCTGCTATGAGGGCTGGCCTCTGTGTCTCCATGACAAAACCGTCATCCAGTTAGCACCTGTGAACCCTTTGCTGCTGCGTCCTGGAGACTTCTATCTACAGGTAGAACCTTTCGGGGACCAAGCGGCTCGCATCGTCCTCAAAAGTCTTCTGGAGGAGGGCTGTCGAGAAGTGGAGGAGACCCCCGTCCCTGAGACTTCCTACCCCTGCATCTTCACTGAGGAATGGCTGCAGGACATCAATGAAGGACGCCATGGAACTCCTCTGTCACGCTGCTTGCTTTGCACAGATCAAGGAGTAATCAAGTTGCCCTGGGCTAAAATCGCCATCCCAGAGTTTTTAGACAAGCCTAAGATCATGCCCACTTATCGGGAAGCTCCTCCTGAGCCAAGACAGATCTCAGTTCCCTCCCATTTTAACTCCGCCACCCTCCCAATGGAAGTAATTTTTCTTTCTGCAAAAGACAGGATGTCAGCATCTTTGAGACCTGTGGACTGTTCTTCCAAACTTGTCAAAATGGAACATGAAAGACGAACCCCCAAATCATACTCCAAACCTTTGATCAAACCTGTGGGCTGGGTTTCTCCTAATACCTGGGACAGTCGTAACTATCGAGAGATTGAGGGTGATTATGTAGACCTGGTGGATATCGGCAAAGGGAAGGAGTTTCTGGATAAACAGAGAGACAGCCATCCATATCCACCCAATTCGGTTTTGTTCAAACCTGTCAGACCACCTCCACCTGTACCGCATGGGAATAGTGTTCCCTGTGGACGCACCCTTCAGTATGCAGAGGAACCTTGTACGCCTTGCAGCCAGGGAAGGCTGGGGCACGAGCCCACTGATCAAGACTTGAAGTGTAGGTACAGAGACTCATACGTGGCAGCACTGAGAAACCCGGTCCCTTTTGAGAGGGGGAGTGTAGACCTCCTGGATGCGGAGGTCAGCCTTTGTGAAGAGGGAGAGTTAAGATCCAAGGGTACATCTGAAGCTCAAAGAGACGAACTTGGAAACTTGTGTAACCACTGTAGTAAACCCGTGATAAGTGATGAGCTCTGCCAATACAGACACTGGTGTGAACCAACACCAGGAAACATTGCATCTCACCTCAAAGACCTTCCTACAAGTTTTGAATCAGAAAACCTTATGAAGGAACCACCCATGGTTTTGAAATCAACCCCTGGTTTGGGCCATAGTCAGAAAGTTCAGATGAAACTTATTTCCCACCAATCAGGGCATAATGCTAGTATGCATCCAGGATCAGGTGTGTTGTTGGAGAACTGTGATGGTGACATGAAACCACATCAGAAGGTGGAGGTTGTGAAAACATCAGGAAAACACAAAGTTAAGGTTAGGTCTCTGTCCACTGTGTCAGAGACATCTAAAGGGAGTCCACTTCTCTATAAACTTAACAGCAGGAGTCACAGTGACATCTGTCCTGAAACAATCACCAGCATCATGCAGTGTAAGGAAGATGAACTGTTAGATCAGGTGACTCAGAAGCTGGAAAGACGGAAGTCCCCTAAAAAAGGTAAGGAGAGTAGGCAAGTTAAGGCTGAACATTCAAGCTACTTTTTTTATACAATATTTCTTTCTCTTTTCCTTTTCTCTCTTCTTTTTAACACCCACACACATAGTTTGTACATCGTTATTACCGCACACACAGCCATTTATTATGATCTGTTGCTCAATGCTTGCAGGGCCAATGAAAATTCACGCCAAACAGACTGATTGAAACTTGACCGTGACCTCGCGTGCTTGAGGGAATGTGCTCCACTGAGGGTCGCAGATCATAAGGGCTCTTTGGAAAGAGGGTTCAAAGGTCAAAGATCAGGCTTGAGTATGATCTTCGTCAAGGGATTCTCCCACTGCTGTCTGGGTTGTTTGGCAGTACGGCTACATGTTATTTCCATTACTGAGGGAGTAAACGGAAATAGCATGCTGCACACCAATGAAAGGGAGGGCCTGAACCCGTTGGGTAAAAAGAAAGAGCAGAGCATTACTCTAATGTAGAGAGACAGCATAACATGCAAGAGGGAGGTTTCTGTGTCCCCTGCACCCGCTGGCATGCACCCTCATGCCCTCAGAGGAGCATGTTGAGATCTTGACTGGAGACATGCATGTCATGGACTATTAAAGTAGCAAAGAGAGAGAGCACAGGCGAGGCTTTGTTGGCTCTAAGAACAGGCCAATTAGGATGTCTGAAATCAAAGCCAGGCTTAGTAGCCAGGCCACCGCAGTGTTTTGTGTCCAGTGTTTAAAGGCTGCCTGTACACAGCTGTGCAGCTGCATCCATGTTAATAGAGGACTATTAAGAGTCATGGATGAAGAACTGAATAATTGCTGTTAGTATAAAAGGGCAAAGGTTGCTGGACAGAATATAAAGTTGGTGAAAGCTGGTGGTTTATAGCAAATCTTAGCGCTGTTTTAGAAGAATGTCCTCAAGAGACAGTCTGATGGATTAAACAAAATCAAGTTATGAGAAACAAAATACACACACACTAACATTTTCCTGCAATACTCCAATTATACTTCGATTTATTTGGTTTTCTTGGCTTTTTTGTGGGGAAACAATCATGTTTGTGTTTTCTGACATGCAGACTCCCAGTCAAGTAGGAGTGAAACTCCCTCGACCACAGATGGACAAGACTCCAAAATCCATAACTCAAAGATAGAAAAGCCATCTTCTTCACAAGCTCGACTTCCTTCTGCAAGTTCTGACACTCCTCAGTCTCCACAAACCGAGGAATCAAGTTTCAGAGGCATCATTGGTCTGCTTGAACTGGGCATTATTTGTTTGCCAGGTACATGATATATAACATTAATTTCTGAGCATTCACCTAAATATTCTCTTCTATATGACTTCTGTATCTCAAAATATCACTATCAAAATTATTTATACTGTATGTCATAACATTACTCATTTAAAATTTGACTTTGATTGCCACGCAACATTATGGACTCACCTGTGACACTCGTGTCACATCAAGGAGTGAAAGACCAGATGGTAAAATCTAACGGAGCTAATTTAGCCTCTAAGGTGAAAGTCAAAAGCTCTTCAAGACCAAACATCAAATGCAGTGGCCTTTGACTTAAAATGTCAGGATTTTAAGCAAAGTTACAGCATTCAGCGAAACATTCACTGTGTCGCTGCTGGTCCAAGTCTCCGAGTGGTGAGATTATCTTGAAAAACGTTTTGAAAAACAATTATATGTCACTAACTTTTTCTCTGTCCTGTAAACCGTCAGGCAGCAGAGACAGGACAGGCAGGGCAGTGGTGGAGGTCTACAGTGGCAGAAAAGAGTGGATGTCCCCTCTTGTGTCAGCCCAGAATGTCTGTGAATTACTGCTCTACATACACTCCATACCAAGGTACTGAAAGCAATGCCTACAAGGTATCTCTGTATCAAAAAATATATATGTATCTATAGTCATATTTGGAGGAGAGCTTGACCCATGCTCACTATGGGTGGTGATCTCTTCACTTGCCTAGCAAAGGAAAGCTGTTGCTGTTAGCTTATTGCATAGCTCTCACGTGTGCTGGTATGTGTTGGTATGTAATAAGAGGTCAGACCACAAGAGGGCAGCAGATTACCATTTTAAATATTTCCAGTGTCCTGAGGAGGCTTTGAATAATATGATGCATGCTCTTACATCCAGACTAAGTGACCCCTTATGTGTAGTTTACAACTAGTAAAACAATATATTTTATGCAGAATCACAACATTATGAACTGAATAATTCTGCCTAATATGTAGTACTTTAAGATCAGCCGGCAGTAACACTGACCTGCGCTGACCCTCTGCCAAATGAGCCAGTGAGCAGAACTCACCCTCAAAGGTCTACTAGTGAACACTTTAACAGTGTTATTTGTTTACACTGGGTTTAATGGAGTCTTTGAAGTCTTTGAAGCCATTCTATTAGATAGCTTGGCCTTCCTCTGTCCCCTCTAAAGAGCCATACCACAACAGTCTCTAGCCAGGCTGGCTGCCAACTGTCTGGTATGCAGTGCCTTGCTAGAATTAGCAGCCATGTCTGATGTAGGTTCACACAACAGTAACCCAAGAAGAGGCCATTAAGAGGGTATGTGTGAAAGCATCAACGTGTGGAATAGGATATGTTTTGAAGAGAGTGTGTGTGTGTGTGTGTCAGAGAGAGATAAAAAGATAAATACAGATTTGAGAAGTGGAATAAGTAAATAAGCCTAAAAGGCTTTGAATGATGCATTTATCACATACAGACCACTGTGATGAAGTGAACATGTTTGAATGTGCCCTAACACGATTCAACATTTTGGTAGGAAAGAAGTTCGAGAACTGGGAATGACCTTGGTCATCAATGCCAGGAAGAAGCCTCCTTCACTTCACCTCTACAAAGCTCTGCTGATGGCCCAGGTTAAAACAACAAACCTGCATGCACACGCCAGAACCAACAATGCCTGCATTCACCCAAAAACACACACTCACACACCATCGCATCAGATGCTGACAGATGTCAAATTGTCACATTCCTTGATTCATAAATAAGGAACCTGATGCCAGGATTAGTCATTGTGTGTCTGAAAATGCTAAACACACTAAGTGACAAATTAATTTCAAGTTTGTGCAAGTTTGCGATTTGTTAGTAGTAAAGAAATGCACTAGGGGGCACAGTCCTCATTTTAATCCGGTTTTACAGTAAAAGATGGCCTAATACACTGTAATACACCCTGTAGGCCTATAGTACTTAAAGGGACAGTTCACCCACAAAAATACATATTTTTTATTTTATTTTATTCATCTAGATTGTTTTGGTGTGAGTTGCTGAGTTTTGGAGATATCGGACGTAGAGACGTCTGCATTTTTTGAATTATTACTATTTTCTTTCAACCAATTATTCCTACATGAAACCGCTCACAACAAGGTCTGTGGATTATCTTGAGTAACCGGGTCATGATTTCTGTAAAGAGACATTGCTGTTGAGTTTTTCAAATGTATTTTTGCCGCTTTGAGCACCACAAGCCGAGTGCCATATATTTCCATTATATTCAAGAAAGGCAGACATCTCGATATCTTTGATTTTGGGGTGAACTTTCCCTTTAAGGTTTCTTGTCAGTTGAGAGGGAAGGTTAATAATAGAGTAGACTTGTTGTTTTGCTGTGACAATAATTCATCTCATATCTAAATTATCAGAGCAATGAGTGCAACTTATGTTAAATTATAACACATGACAGTCGGCCAGGATTTTTAATTTTAATTTACTGACTCCCTGCTACAGGAGCAAGCTCTCCATGCTGTTCACAGTATCGTGATGCTGGTGGATAAAGACACTTGTCCTCGACCTGAAAAACAGCCAGGGTTACAGGTCGGAAATTAAAACAACTTCCATGTTCTCCCTCGATCTCTTTCTTATTATTAGCTTTGACACTAGAGAAGAGTGGTATTTTTCCTTCATGCCTGACCTTGCCTTTGTCTTTGTCTATAAGATGGACATGGTGACTTCTATGAAAGCCCTCAACAAGACAGTTGAAGCTTCCCAGCTGACCTCTGACCTGGGAGGGACCTTTACGTACAGTCACACTGACTGGCTGCAGTTTCATCAGGTACTGAATATTTACTCTGAGTTTAAAGAACCACTGCAGCTGTGTTATCACATCCCACAAGCACTTTGATTAACTGTGGAGTTTCAGACTGCTGTTCAACCACTGTTCACCCACTGGGGATAAGTGTTTACCCACACACCCACACCAAACATTCATCTTCTCTGTTGTTTTTTAATGCCACATTTAGCTTTGGTCTTTAAGTGGAGGAAGGATGTGGTCACAAGAAGAAAGTGCAAAGTCCTATCTGAAAGATTAATTAGATTATTCATTATAGCATAAATTACTTACCGTTAAGAGGGGGTAGATATTTTACACTGGTCATGCAACACTGATCAGTACAACCCTCGCTGGCTCAGGTCCACAACCAGAAGCTGATTGTGTGTTGTGTTTATAATGGTCATATAAAATATGCAGTATTTCAGCGTAATTAAATGTGAATGGGCAAATGATGACTGCAAATGAAATGTGGATGTATTTATGCAGGGGAATTAAAAACTAAAGCATCCAAAAGTCAACTTCCTCTCAAAATTTTTCCATAATAGACCAGGTCATTCTGTCTCTACACAGTTTCCCAGTTAAGGTGCAAGGTATATGCATGCAACCTGTCATTAGGGTAACTAGTATAAAGCTCCAATTAAGGGGTCACAATGCAAAAAGGTTGTGAAGCAGAAACGCTGATGTAGAAGATGGAAAGTCCTGAGGAATGGCGTCATGCAGTAGTTATACAGCATGCATTACTGTATAATGTATCTGCCGTAGCACACTGAGGGCAGCCTCCTGTTTGTAGTGAGGCCCAGTTAATAAGGACACCTCAGTATGTCTGCTCATGGTTTCAGGATGGCGCTGCCTGTGGTGCTCTCTGTTGGCAACTGATGACAGATATATAGTGTCTCTTCACCTCAAAGCTCTTGGGTTCATTACGATGCATCATATTTTCATTCACTTCCACTGAGTGTTAAATTTAATTCATTTCAGAGACTGGTTTCTTTCATGACTAACCTGCGAGGGGCAGACTGCTTGTTGCAGAAGGCCATCAAGAAAGTGGATGGCAGCAAAAAGATAGACACTGCCCAGGTAAAATATACATGCTCATAGTGTGATGTTATGTAATTAGTGTGCCGCACATTTTGGACCAGGGCAAACATGTTGACTTCGCTTTTGCTGTGGCTGCTACAGGAAGTGCAGCAATGCATTCAGGAACAGGGGGCCTCAATGAAAGAGGTGCTGGAAGACGCTCGACTGGTCACTCTGCAAAGAGAAGGAGGGGCCATACTGGCCAGAATGAGGAGAGAAGAGTTCAGATTTCCACAGTCTGAGGACTACAGGTATCAGATAATATTTAAGTGTAGTTATGTCCTGCTTCTCGTCCCAATCAGTAGAGTATACACTGAGAGACATACACTTCTCCCACCATCTGTTTCACAGCTCTGTTTTACTGTAAGTCACAATTAAAGCTGTGGTTCAAGTAGATGCACAGCAGCAAATAGACATTATTTATCATAAATTAATGTTCCTACTGAAAATCATCAGCAACTGATACATAACTATATGGTTTTGTAGAAAATTTTATTTTAATATTGAGTGAATTATGTATGTGTGTATGCCTAAATATTTGTAGAACATTTACAGATTATTATAATATACAGATATTATTTATACCAGACTTTTTTTGTAATTACAGCAATATGGCACCATAATTTATCAAGGCAACAAGCAACTGAAGGGCATGTGTAGTTATTATGCGCTCTATTTCACAGCCTCACTTAACTTATTACTTACTTACATATTTAGCTATTTGCAAAAACTCAAATCATTATACACTTGACATTACAAATGATACGTTACAATGCAATTCAAGTCAGCCGTTGTTTGTCTCAGATTTTGTTAATGTATGTTTCACCTTTTTTGCAGAGATGCTCTGGAGTCAGTGACAAGTCTGTATAACCAGGTGGAGGAGAAGCTCCACACTCTGGTGATGAGATCAAATGAGTCACTGCAGTACTTGGAGTTCCTCTTCAGGCTCAGAGAGATGGAGGCCAAAATTTGCATGGTACTACCAGTTTGGTTCTCAATATGTGTTGAAACAGCTGCAATTCATTATGGTGGCAGTGAAAGTTGGTCTCCTTTTGTACATTTCCATTAATGTGACTGTTTCTGAAAAATAGGATATGTATTACTACACTCACAGTTTGCCATGCTATAAACCAACATTGTATAATTCTACATTACATTTTGCAGGCTGGGATGTGGTTCAATACAGAAGGCGAACAGAGACTCAAGGACTCTTACACAACTGATGATACCCTGGTGTGCACTGAAAAGGCCTTGCAGCACTTTAATCTGTTTCTCACTCAGTCTAAGGTATTACAGCAAAATAACAAAACGGGTTTAGAAACAGGAAAAGTTGCCCTTATTTGGCTGTCTATGTTTCTTTTAACATACCAACAGTTTTCTCTCATTCTCCTAAAATATGAAAATGTTTAAATTACTGCACTGTTAACAGTAAATGGTAGATCAGGGACTTGCATAGAGGAGGAACTACAAGTTCCACTTGACAGCTTATCGTTTATCACAGGAGAAACAACAGTACACCCTGACCCTAGTGACGGCGGCAGAGGGAATTGTTGGCATGAGTGATTCCAGTCCTGCAACAGATATTTTTCGGACTCTGGTCAGCACTTTCAAATCCAATATGGATGATTTTATGTTGCGGGCAGAGCAGAGGTACAAAGAACTGGACACACTGGTGCATGTGCACCGCTTCTGTGAACAGGTTTGTGTTTTGTCGTTGCACCATGTTTTTTCACCCATCTGATGTTTCTAATTTAGGTCTCTTTCTTTCTTTACTTGCCCTTTGTCTATATATTTATGACTGATTTGTGTTAACCTTTAAATTCACTTTTCTTTCTCTCTCTCTCTCTCTAGGCATCTGCCCTGGCCAAAGAATGCAGTCATTATTTGGAGAAGGTAGACCAGGGGTGTTACTCAACTCAGACCCTGAGCACACTCCAGATGTATAAAGAGAGATTAGGTGGAGAATTCTCCACCTCACACTTCCAGGCTCTGAAAGCTAAGGTCTGTGCCGTGGGATCAGGGGCCTCTGGGGTGATGAGTGTGTGGAATGCAGCCTGGGTCCAGTGCCAAGAAGTCAGGCAGTGTCTTGAGGAGATGCAGAAGAAGAAAGACGTAGATAAGAACCAGATCCAGCAGACCACAGCTGCAAGCCCCCAAGGGGAAGACGGAGGAATGGAGAAGAAGGAGAAAAGGAGTGAGGTGGGAGAAGATGAATGCTTTCTGACACAGCAGCTAACCTCTCGGAAAGAGGTAGACATAATCTCAGAAAGTGAAGGAGAAAGCACCAGTGCTGCATGCTTCAACCACCATTTAAAACCTGACACGAAAGTACCACTTAAAAATGAGAAAATGACTCCTGTTTTTCCACAAAATGACTGTCAACCAGAAAGCAAATGGAGGCCAAGAGATCACCACAGCGAGACTGATCTGAGGAGCGCAGACTCAGTTGAAAAGGGCGATGATTTTCCATCGCACCAACCTTTGGTTCGGTCCCGAAGCGAGGGCTCATGTGTGAGATCTCATTTGACGAGCATCCCTGGCTTTTCACCTCTGAATATAAGACACAAACACTGTCAGAGCATGACGCAGCCACTGGAACAAAATCTGCCCATTTCCCATAACGAGAGTTTACGGTCAGGAAACCTGAGCTGCGAGTCAAAAAGAGACAGTAATGAAGCAGAGGGTGAAGGATGCAAAACCTCCACTCAGAGCCCGAAAGATTTAAAGACCCCAGAGACATTACTCACACCAACAGAAAACAATGGCAGCAATGATTTGTAAGTAATACCTCCCCCTTCCCTCAGCTGTAATCTAAAGCTCAGTGAGATTACATAGGTTACATTCATGAATGTCAGTGTTAAACAATACCGTCATACAAATAAATAAATTCTGTAAAACTGAGTTTAGTTATGAGCTTTAATAAAATCAACTATTCTACATTTTTCATTTCCTAAATGTGGAACAGGAAACTGCGGAGGATCATGGAGGAGCTGCAGTCCACAGAGAGAGAGTATGTGAAGGCTCTGGGTTACGTCCGAGAGCACTACTTCCCAGAGCTGGAGAGGGCTGACGTTCCTCAGGACCTCAGGGGCCAGAGGGGGAGCATCTTCGGTAACTTAGAAAAACTCCACGACTTCCACCGACATCATTTCCTGAACGAGTTGGAGAGCTGTATGAGCGAACCTTTCAGAGTGGGACGTTGCTTCCTACGACATGTAGGTGCCACGTGTATTATTGACAGTGCACAAAAGTATTGAATATGAATTACAGTTTGCTCTGCAGGTGTGGTGCACTTTGTTTAGGAAAAATCCAAAATTTGAAACATTGATTATGTTCTATTTTTGATGATGATATTTTAATATCTTAATTAGAAAATATTATAGTATTTATAGTATTATAAATATTTAAGTACACTGTTTCTCAAACCTGAGTAACTGTTGCTTACATAACACAGCCAGGTTTTGGCAGATGTGAGTCTGTGTAATGTCAAGTAGTGGTCCATGGTTTCCTGTTTTGAACCAAAAACTGCAATAATTCAGCATATTTGATTGCTAACAAAAGCCCTTGCAGATGTGTCTTGACACTGGTACTATGTCTTCAAATTCCAAGGAATCAACAGCTTAAGTGTTGATATCATTGAACACATTAATTGAAAATAAGGATATGTAGCTCATATAGGTGTGAACTGCTATGGTACACTGCGTAGTCTGCAACAGTGTGACACATGCATTTTTATTGGTGGTGATAATGATGCTGACTAATGGTCTTTATTTATTCCTTTTATTTTAGAGCGAGAGCTTTGCTTTGTATGCCCTTTACAGCAAGAACAAACCACAGTCGGATAATCTTCTCATCAATCATGGGCAGGCTTTCTTCAAGGTGAGAACCACTGCCAGCCTCCCTTTGCTCTTCCTTTTCTCATTTCTCTTCTCAAAACCACATCATGAATTTTCTTAAACAAGAGGAGAGAGAATGATGTATTTCAACACAATCAGAGTGTATGCTGGCAGCTCTGTGAGGCTGTACTTAGGCAGGGCAATGCTTTGAGCTAAATGCAAGTGTCAGCATGCTAACATGCTCACAATGACAATGCTAACATGCTGATGTTTAACAGGTGTTAAATACGCATACGCAATACGCAGGTGTTAAGCATGCTAACATTTGCTAATTAGCACTTAACACAAAGTACAGCTGAGATTGAATGTCATTAGTTTTGCAGGTATTTCGTCATAAACAAAAATATTGGACAAATTAGAGTTTTGACCTGATGATGGTGCTAGATAAAAAGTCAGGGGATACAATTCATCCTGTGGGGAACATGAATATCTGCACCAAATTTCATGGCAATAATAGTTGTCAAGACATTTCACTGAAAAAATATGTTTCATGGCAAGAAGTTGACTTATTTCAGTCTGAACCTAAGTGGTGGACCAACAGACTGACAGACAAACTCTCACAGCTGCTAGCATGGCTAATAAAAAGAAATGACCAAATAATGATGTTTAGTCAAATCACTCTCTCTCTCTCTATGTTTCTTTCCAAATAAGTGCAGTGCCTCTTTACACCATTTTAGTCCTGATGGATGCCTGCCCATTAACATTGGCATGTTCTCCAACTCAGCTTTAGCATTATCCTGATAGCTTTAGCAGTAAAATTTCTAGCACTGCTGCAGGTTCACTGACCGCTCTGTCTCCTCGCCTCATACACCAGCAAAAGCAACTGAAGCTGGGGGATAAAATGGACTTGTGGTCGTACCTGCTGAAGCCTGTGCAGCGGATCAGTAAGTACAGCCTGCTGCTGCAGGACATGATGAGGGAGTGTGGTCCAGGACAAACCAGAGAGATGGCTGAGGTCAAGGCCGCCCTAGAGGTCATCCACTTCCAGCTCCGCCACGGCAACAACCTGCTGGCCATGGACGCCATCCACCACTGTGACGTAAGACAGTTTGTTTCTTTTAACTTTTGTGTCATTTTATAAACCGAAATATCAAGCAAGAATATTAGAAAGGAGGATTTAGTGTCTTATATACAGTATACATACATACACACAGTATAGATACAGTATGTAGCCTATGGTACTGTGATAACACTGACTTATCACCCTCACCTTCATCCAGCATTGAGTAACACCACTGGAATCTCTCCTGTGATGGGGAAACATTTATCATGCATATTTGTGCAGTATTAAGAAGAAGCTGGGAGAGGGAAAGAGAATGAAATGAGGCATAAAAATAGTCTTCCTGACTGAACTTGTGCTGAGCTTCATCACAGGAAAAGCATAATTCTTTTCAGTGGAATGTAAAGGGAGGTGCTGTGTGTGTGGGATGATGGTCTGGAGCTCCATTATCTGGAAAGCAGAGATAGCGGGAATGGTGTTGGACTCATAGGATTTTTGCTGGTTATTTAATGAACTTCATGGTCTCTCTTGAACTCTCTTGAAGACAAAATTAAGAAGTTCATAATATATTGAATATTATATATTGTATAATATGATCACTGTACTGGCATGCACAAAATCTGTTTATTGAATCAAGTGTTTCAAGATTTTGTTTTTCTTGATATATTCACTTTTGACCTTGTTTTTGATTGTTTTTGACTGAGGTGCATTATTGCTGACACCACTTACCAGCCTCATTCACTTCTACCTTTGTGTACTGCAGGTTAATCTGAAGGAGCAGGGGCAGCTGATACGCCAGGATGAGTTTTTGGTAACATTCAGGAAGAAAAAATGTTTCCGCCACATTTTTCTCTTTCAAGAACTCATTCTCTTTAGCAAGACCAGAAAGACGGATGTAGGAAATGACACATATATCTACAAGCAGTCATTCAAGGTACACATATTGCTACACATATTCAATTTCCAGTTAAATGTGTACCAGAAGTAACAGTAAATGCAGCAATAGAAGGCCTCAGTATTGCTACCACTTCCTTATTTAGTCAGTACAAGATTACTTCCTACATATGCATGCTGCAACTAACAATTACTTTTGTTTTACAGTACATTTACTCATCATTTACAAGAGGAATATTTACTTTTCCATTATTTGTCACAACTTGGAAAACCTTCCAAGTCACTTAGATGCAGTGGAGGACTGGACGTGTCACACATTAGAATTAATGTTTTTAAAATATTTAAAGACAGTGGAAAAGTAGCAATATAATTTTGAAACAGCTGCAGAATCATTTTCACTTTGTAATTTAATCAATTTCAGTCAATCAACCACTTGCATAACATTTATTGTGCTGTCATTTCCAGCAGTTTAGTAGCCCTTCTGACACATTGCATTGCAACACTCTACAAGCCCAATTACATTGTCATGGAGTCTTGTCTGTGTTTTGGCAAACTTGTCAAGCTGCTTGCCATATTTTAAAGTGCCATCTTACATGATCAGATTTTCTTTGTTTATATTTAGACGTCAGATATAGGACTGACCCAAAACAGCGGGGACAGTGGCCTGTGCTTTGAGATCTGGTTCAGGAAGAGGAAAACCCAGGACACATACACACTTCAAGCAGTTAGCCAGGAGGTGAAGGACACCTGGACCAAGGACCTGGAGCGGATCCTGTGGGAGCAGGCAGTACACAACAGAGGTATAAATACTCACAAACACATAAACACACACTGGTTACACTCTGATTACAGGCTGGTTACAAGTTGTATCCTCAAGCTACAGCATAGCAAATTTCATAAGGTTAAAGAAATATGTCAATATACATTCTGTACATTACAGTGTCATATGGTAACAGGTTTCAGGTTAATGTAATATAGGCTCATTGATAGAACCTGGTATGTTCAGAATATATTGACATTTGTGCTGCCTTTGTGTGCAGATGTGAGTATATTTGGGTGAATCTTGGTAATAATGGGATGGTCAGTAACAGTCCTTACTTTTCATTATTTTTGGATGAATGTATTAAATATGATTAAAAAAACTGAAAACAAAAACAGCATATCTGATTTGCAGAATAGAGACAACAATCTGTTGTACAAAAAGTATTTTTTGACATTTCAAAGTCAGTGAAAGTAACATTAAAATTGGCAATGTGTATTCATTCATATTTTTTAGAGGTCCGTATGCAGGAGAGAGTGTTCATGGGTATTGGAAACAAGCCTTTCATGGACATCCAGCCCAGTGATGCAGCTATCAATGACAGAGCTGTCAACTATGTACTGATGGGAAGAGGTAAATCAGGTTTACTTAGTTATTCATTGCTTTCATTTTACTCGGTAGATATTGTGATGGTTTTCTATCACTCTTTGGCTTTTCCCAGTTTATCACACTTCCTCTCATAAAACTTATTCTTACCTGGTCTCTGCAGAAAACAAGGTGCTATCCCCTGTGGGATCATGTGGTTCACAGGACGGGCTTCCTGGGGGGCGCCCGAAATCTGTTGGTTCAGGAAGCAGTTCATCTTCCTCCTCTTCTTCTGGAAGAGGTTCCCTGTCCCCTGTGGGATACCTGTGTGGGCCAAAGCGGAGGGTGGTTTCTGGGGGCCTTGGAGGATATGTATCGCCTCCTGGAGCTCTGGAGGAGGACGATCTGGACCATGAGAGTGGGAGTCAGAACTTATTGTGTGAGTTTAGTGTGTACAGTACAACTGAGCAAATATGTTCTTAACTCATATATGTCCAGAATGCTGCTTACGATTTACTGCAAATGGACAAGAGGATTAGATGCAATGGTACACCCAGGAATCTGCCATGAGGCTGCTGCGTATCATGTTTCAAGCCTTTTGTACTTTTATTCCCTTCCAACGAGGTCAGAGGTCTATTTTTTTAAAGGCATCTGATGACATTTCAGAAGGGGAAGTTGATTGCTGATACAGTGTTTAAACCTTGGCTTTCCAATTTCTCTTAGCACTAAGTCACATGGGTCGCTTAACTGATTGAGTCATCCATCCATCCATCCATCTATTGATCATGTGTATAATCAAGTCTTCTCTTTGTTCCAGTGGACAGCTCCGAGTCGTCAGGAGAAAGTGTGAGTGGCTTCAGCAGTTCCAGTCACAGCTACCAGTCTGCTATTGGAGGAGAGGACACCTCCTCGGTCTGTGCCTCCACAATCACTGTTAAGGAGGCTCATGGAGCTGAGACCTCTGCAGTCTTCCACAAACCAAATGCTCTGGCAGGATCCCCAGAAAAAATCCAACCACCAGTTGCACCCAAGCCCAAACCACAATACCAGGCCAAGGATCTGCCCTGTAGCAAGGTGCAGTACAAAGCTCACAGCCAGTAATTGAGTAATTGTTTATGTGGTTAAAAACATTAGAAATGCAAAGTATCTTATGCAAAATGAAAGTAAATTACTGACAGATTCATTCTTCACTCATTCACTAAATCTCTGCCCTCCTTATACTGAAAAGTCTGTTGATTTTTCTCTGCATGCTAGGTGCATTTTCTTATGTCAATGATTTGTTGTGATTAATATTACATTAATAACATTTTTATGAATCTCTCAGGTTCAGAACACCAGTGTAGGAAAATCCACTGAGGTTTGACCTGCGAGATACGGTATGTTATATTACAATCATACATCACCCATCTTTCATACACTAGTATTATAATACAACACATTTTTGAACAGTTAGTTATTATGTGCATATTAATAATAAACTATGGAAAGGAAAAGTTAGTTTAAAGATTTCATTTTTTTCCTACAGATTTGGAGGCAACACAAGAAAAGCAGAGAGCAGTCGCTGGTGTCAGTGTTGAAGAACTATTTAAACACTTTTATACCAGCTCTTACTGTAATCCATTACCACTCTGTAAATAAACCTTTTTAATCTCACCACTAAAACAATAGGTCAGAAAAATGTCTATAAATGTACTGTATTTTGAACGGTGATACATTTTGAGCTGCATACCTGACATGGCTTTGCATAGTCTGCTGTAAATCAATATAGTTCCATAGCTCATGCAAAGGATCATAGAGTTGCTATGGTATTTGAGTCTGTGCCTATTATTCATAACATAATGCTTAACATTACAGCAGTCAAAGAATGTGGCTAAATAATTCTGGTGAAATAAAATGTGCAGACTTGTATGAGCATGCCTCATCCTGATCACAGAGGAGTTCAATAAAATCTTGTGAAGGTCTGTGATGAATTGTATCATAAAGGCAGTAAACACCATAATGGCATCTTTTATGTCCTAAATGTAATGCCTTTTGTACAGATTTATCAAACTTAATTACAACTTATGTGTCTTACTTATTTCCTCTGAAAATAAAACGCATTCACTCTGTCCTTTCTTTTGATTAACAGTTTTGTATGAACTAATATGTTACTGGTATGGAGATATTCAGCTATGTAACAGTTGCATGGCTTTCTATTTGAAATACAGAATATTTGCAGTGATGATGAATATGTTGTCTTTTATCTGTGTTTTTTTGCAATAAACTTAACTAAGCTTAACATACTTACAGTGAGATTGAAATCTCTAAACTCAAATATTGGTGGCTAATATCTGTCTTTAATTTGCATTGCCAAATAGTTCCATTATTAATCAGATGAGGTACTAATATAGCTGAGAAATGAATATATAATACAGATGTAATATATGCTATAATATGTTATACTGATGTATTTACCTGATTAAATGAAAGCAAATGAGCCATCAGAACATCATATCATCCATATTTTTCGTGAGTATTTCATGTGTATAAGAAACTACACAAAATGTAGAGAATCACTTACTGCCACAATACTAACTTTATAAAAAGTGCAGTGAAGAAAATTAAACATTGTAGCCACATGACACTGTATTGCAGACATTTAGTGTAACTACAAACAAAAGTATTTACAAGGAAATCTGATTTTAACCTAGCATTTACCTCTGTACCTCCTTCTATGACACAGGCCATGATTTCTGCAATGTGGAAAAAGTCACTTCCCTTTTACCATTTCATGGAACTTTCTTTGGAACTACTTGGTCAAACTTGTGAGTCAGTGACTTTGCCTGAAGCAAAGGTAATTGACAGGATGTATTTATTATTATTCAGCAATGTGCTGCCTTAATGATTGTCTTTATTTTATTTTTACAAGGCCTATTTTAGCCTATTTTAAGGGGAGTTTATAATAAATATTCTGTTTGCTCTGTATTTCACTGTTCTGTTATTTTGCTGTCATTTCAATTCAATTCTTTTTTTTATGCACACACATTAATTATTTTATCTGGAGGTAAGTTCGGGTGATAGATGCCACAGTCTCTCTGAAGTAGCCAAGCCAAAGGTCATTTCCACTGTGTGGCTTTGGACAAAGCTCTGTTAATCACTGAATTCCATTTCCTGACGTAATGCCTGACTCTGGAGCCAAGACTCATGTGTGTAGTTAATACTGGTCTGCGCAGAGTGCTTCAAAACATATGGCTGGCTTCATCCTCTACCTTTATTGACATAGTTACAATTACAAATGCATTGTTGGGTTTACTTCAGATACTTGGTGCATATTTTTTGTCAAATTTTGGTATTATAATATATTTTTTCATTGTCAACAAATGCCATGAAAAGACCAAAACCAACAATGCATTAGTCCATCTCTCAATAGTTTTCGACTTCGCTGCTCTGTCTGTGACACTCAGCCCCAACTCCACTCATTCCTATTGAGGATGGAAATCTTTAAAAATGGATCACAAATATATAGATATATTTCTCAAAAAGAGTAAATAATTCCCCAGCTGGGGATGTTAGTCAAACAGGAGTAAATAGTGTATTTGTTGGGGACTATTTTCAGCAGCAGCCTAATAAGCGCTAGTGAGTACTTCTGCCGGATTGTGATGTGTAAGATTGAAAATAAACTACAGCTCCCATCTTCATGGTAAAGGAACATGTCACCCAGTGTGACTGTGTGGCTCATTTATGTGTTTTTAACTAGTTTTTGGACAACAATGGAGGTCTGTGGCGCTGCAGAATAAGCTACAGGCTTTGAATACACAAACAATAGGCATACTTGTTAGTAGGATCCATTAATTTTTGTTTTTTCATGGTATTTGTTGACAATAAGAAAAGTAGCCTACAGAATGCTACCAACCTTATCTTTTAACTATGTTGGATAACCTTCCTAAACCTCAGTGAAACTATAACAGTATTGACTGCATGTCAACTTATTTCTGAACCCAACAATACAACAATAGTATAAAAACAGTACATTTCCAGTTTGCCTAACGTTACCTGCCTATGGTTTCCATCATCCCCTTGCTACCATATTAGCTACATGTGTTGTTTTATCTTCATTGAAAAGTCTCATCATTAAAAAACAACAGTTTCTGGAAACAGAAATTGTACTGCACTTTATACCTATATAATAGTTCTCTGGCACGACTGCACCACACAAAGATAAAAATCAGTGTTTCTCTGGAAACCACGCAATTGCACTGACATAGTTTGCAGTCTGCAATGAATCACTGGATGATAGCCTACAGCGGCTCCTACACGCGGGAAGAGGTGTGTTCAGTTGTGTATGTGTGTGTGGAGGGGGGGGCGTGACGCCCACCATCAGGCTGACTAGCAAGAAGAGGGCTACAAATAAGACCGGGATAACGGAGTGACACAATATTCCCCTCTGACCAGGAGATTCACTGAAAACACAGTTTAGTCAAAGAACACAGCAGCAGTCATGGCTCAAGGTAAGTTGAATGACTACTTCACCGCCTGTGATATTTTAATAATAAGTGTAAACTATTTGCCATTTAATAGGATAATTGAGTAATATTGTACAACTAGCTAAATGGTTAAAAATACATAAATGTCCATTCATAGTGACAATCTGTATTTAGTTATTCCACAAGTCAGCTCCCCAAGGATTTTCTTTGATGTTTTCATCTCTCCTTTTCCTAATATGGGTGTTATGTAACTTTAAATGTAAGTCACTCTCAGTGTATTTTGATGGTGTGTACAGTTTTTTTAGTCCCTGCCCGAGGAGTTAATGACCAGTAAGGACAAACTTTCACTAAGTCTTGGACAGGATTGTCACTAAACATGCTGTAGAAATGATGTCTGAGAATAACAAAGGGGACACATGTAAAGTTATCACAGCCTGCACATATCATCACCCTGTATTAGCTGGTTTCAAAGCTGCAGGAGTAGCGTTCATCAGAGATCTGAAGACCAATGCATCTAAAAAATGTTTCACCCTCATGGTTGAGCAGATGATTTTTGCCCTGGGACCTTAACACTCATAATAGCAGCTGAGAACAGCTGGAGCCTCCCCTGGTTAACTGCAGCTATCTTTATAGGCACATACACACCACCCTACAAATAGTTTGCTTAAAGCCCTTGCAGAGGCATTCAAAACTCTACATCACCTCTAAAGGTCGAAATTCTTGTTGACCTATGTGTGTAGGCAAAATGTGTAGCATACCAAAAATATCTGAGGAGGGCTGTTGGACATTCTGTGGTAAAGGTAAAGGCATACAGTTTTCACTTATAGAGTGTGTATTTAACAGGAAACCTGTGAAGTGGGACAGGCTAGTCTGAAGTCATAAAATAAATGCTTCTGCCATTTGGTGTATTTAATCTTCATAGTCACAGGATGTTAGTAAGATGTCTGTTGGAGCAGCTACCCGCTACACACGAATACAAATTTGAGCAAAACTTACTGCAGACTCTGCATGTAGAAAAAACAGCATATTGATACATTTACAAAGCATTTAGTTAGAAATTAAAAGTGTTGTTGATGGAGCACTGAAGTCAGCATGGGTGTTGCCTGCAAAACTAACTGAAAACTCCTTTCACTTCTGATGGGAGTTTGCATATTTATTTTTCCAGGATTAAAATAGGGTTTACTGTACCAGCTACAACCCAGTTAACACTAGCTAGATCTTGTTTTAATTTCCTTATTAGGCTCATGCTGGCCTCAGGGCTGCGTACTGAGACAGCCCCTCTGTGGTGTGGGTTCATGGTTGGTAAAGTGGGAGTGAAGCGAGTAGAGTATGTAAAGGATAGTGAAGACGGCAGGGTCAAGGCTGAGGAATCTCTGCCCATGCATTTCATATTAAAGCGTTGTGCTGCTACAACTTATGTCACTCTATAGAATAAACTTCAGGCTGCTTTAAAATGGATTCAGTTTGGCTTTACACCACACATGCATACCATTTGCCATACCACAATTGCTTCACCTTAAACAGCACATGCTGTTGCACTGCGGTTCGGGAGAAAATCGAAATAAATTTTATATTAATTATTTAGCTGCAAAAACACCCCCAAATCACTACAGAAAGGATGAGTTTCCTGTCACACCTTTAGTCTGTTGTTTCTGAAGGTTTTGGGTCGCAGACTTTCATATGTTAGTATTCTATGTAATTGTTTGCACACTGTAAACCGAGGATCTGTTTTATTGGACTCTCTTGCCTTGAGGTGCGATTACAATAAAACTTCTTTCTTCAAAAGGAAAAAGTGAAACAAAAAGATCAGAATTTCTTGGACATAAGTGAAATATACCGTTCTCCAGATGGTTTCTCAATAAAGTGTTAAATAGCATATGTGCTCCAACGCAATGCTGATATTTATTTGATATTTGCACAGATTAAATGTGAGCTAAATGACTGGAGAATATGTTCAGCTGAACCATATAGCCCTCATAATCCTCTGTCTACAAACTCCAGCTGTCCCAGAATAGGTGGTGTTGCATTCTTTAAGGCATTTGCCCCAATTAATTACGCTAACATGGCTTCAATTAGGAACTAAACTAAGATCAAGATCAGTAAAACATCAGAGAAATACTGAGGAATGATCCCCCATGAATGTCATGTAAAACAGCAGGTCTTTGTTTGCTCAAGTCAAGCCCAGTCTTGACGCTACCACCTCACTCCACTTCATAGAGGCTTTTTGTAACAGCCAGGAATAATATAGGGGGAGAGGTTAACCTCCTGACAGGTCATGGAACAGCCCAGCCAGTAGTTAGGCAGCAGGAAGACTGTGGACGAATTATATAGGAGGACCCTAAACTGTCCCTACAAACAGGAAATCAGAGGGTGGGATTCTCTTAGTCACAACACGCCCTGGAGAGAAGGAGTGGTTCTGTGTTTGTGCACTTCACAGGGAGTGACTTTCTATCTGTGTTTACCTCTTGTTAAATCCAGACAGAAAGCCCTGTGAAACAAAATTATCTTACCATAAACAACTGCGGGTGTCCTGCAGTCCACAGTTTTATTCCAAAGTCCACAGAATTTGCTTTGATGATCAAATAGTTAACCTTTACAAACATTTGACCGAAAAATAAAGTCATTATAAAAGTTTGTTCAGTCAGTTTGATGGAACTAGCAAGGAATGCAGTTCTCTTTTAGAAAATATAAAAAACACATTCATAGCCACAACATGAAGAAATGCAGACTCTAGTTAACAACAGTTTTCTGGTTAATTCACCACAAGTCTGCCAATAAAAAAAGTTATTTGTAACTGTTGTAATTCTATTAAATAACCCATATCCTATACACAGCTATAAACTTGCACTTCATCAAGAAGTGTTGTGACATAAACATATACACTATCCTCCTATTCAATTAAAATAAGAACCAAGAATATGTTTGGAGTGCTAGAAATAGATGTATATGTTCTGCACGTTTTAATGAATATACTGAAACACTCTTTAATTACTATGTAGCATTTTATGCATCTGTTGTAGAAAATTAGAAGAACTCTTGATCTTGTATCTACCATCTGAAAAATACTGTAACATATTGACTAGTAACACACATTTTTCTCAAAGTACGGTCATGTTAAAAGGACAATAACTTAAATACTCAATCCATAAGATGATGATTGTTCAGCATCTACGTTGTGTATTTCAGAGATATGTAATAAACAACTCTTTTATAGGGTTTATATTTTCAGTTTGTCTGTGTTTTTTAAATGCCCTTTCTTCTTTTAAGCTCTGGACATTGATCGCTGGAACCTGGAGTGTGAATTCAACAACACCGACCATCGTACTGATCTCAACGGCGTGGATCGTCTGATTGTGAGGAGAGGCCAACCGTTCACAATCAGCCTGTACCTTCGCTCCGGAAACTACCAACCTGGAGTCAGCTCTCTTGACTGCGTTGCAGAAACAGGTGCTACGCCTTCTTTACCTCTTTTACATCTTTCATAACCACGTACACAACAACTAATTTGCTTAACCAGCACTTAATGAAAGTGAATACAATTTTTCCATGAGTAATTGTTGTATTATACTGTAATTTTAGTAGTTTCAGTATTCTTTCAGATATTTACGTACTTTTCTGTTTCTGTTTTCTGACGTTTGCATTTCATCACAACATTTGGAAAAGTAAATGAACAAAACTCACAATATGGTAAATGTGTATCATAATGATCCTATAATGAACAGAGAATGAAGGGAAAGCTGTGGTTGTGTCCTCTCATTCAGGAAGTTTGGGTCACATTGGAATCCACTGTGTGTTTCTGCTGATATTTTTTTGCTACCTATTGTGATTTCAAATATGAGAGAGGAAAGGAGCGGTAATGTTTTTGGAAAGGAAAAGGAAGTCATTTTCCCTTGTCCAATGGTCAGTGATACTTCTACTGACTTTTACAATGAGCACACTTACAGTAGCTGTAAGATGGTCTGTTGGTTTTCCCATTGTTAACTTCAGCTCCTACCTTATTGTTCTGCAGGTCTTAAAGGACTTAACTGTTATTGTTGCGAGCCCCAGATACTGTATTCACATGTATTTGCCTTCAGAATACCCTAGAAAACACAAACACTGAAAACTATCTGTCTCTTCTCCTCTGTTCATATTTGGATAAACGTCTCATGTAGAGTATGATAAGACAGCTGTTAGCTTTTGCCCTCCAAGTCCAACTGTTTAAACAGGAAGTGTTGCATGCCAACAGGAAAGCATGTGTATAATCATAGATAGCATATTAAACATTTGAAAGTCAAGTATGTTTTAATGGATTTGAGTAGGAACCTTAATCTCACCCAATGAGAAGGAAGTTATCACACAACCTGCCCTTGGTTTTGTTGGCTATACTAGGTGGAAGATGTGAAGGAATTGATTCTTTGTACTGAAGTGAACACAAATTATTTTAAGTTTATGTAACTTACCACAATTCAAATCTGAACTCTGAGGTTGCTCTGGGTCCCAATCAGTTTTGTCATAATTAGGTGCCGTTACTCTGTCCATGCTTGAGACAAGATTCCAGAGATGTTTGAACTAAATTTAGGCAGGGTTGGGAAAACAGTGAAAATGTGCCCTGTGAGTTTCCATTCCCCAGACACAAATGTTTTACCAAGACCTCTTGGCTTTTTCCCACATGTAGTCTCAGGGCTCTAACTATATTCACTTTTACATGCAGGTCCTCAACCCTCTGAGCAGTATGGCACCAGGGCCTCCTTTGGTCTGTCTGCCAACATTGACACTTCCCGCTGGAGCGCTGCTGTCACCAGTCCCCCCGGGGACATGGTGGTCCTGTCCATCTGCTCTGCCCCTGACGCACCTATAGGCCGCTACACCCTGACCCTGGGGCGATCAGGGCGGATTGAGTTTGTCCTGCTCTTTAACCCCTGGTGCCCAGGTGGGTAAACAGACCATACGTCAAGCTGTCGTGTAGTGTATCTTGTACAGCTACAAGCTACAGAATGCTTTGATGATCATGTTTCATTCCAGAGTGGGCTTACGACAAGAGTTATTCAGGAGCAGTGCTGAAGACATGATATAGGGGAATGGTAGTAGTACAACATTTTGGGGAAATATGATTAGTCGCATTAGATGAGAAGATCTTTACTGTACCACTTTCATATCTTTCCGGTAAATATAAGGTTACAGCAAGCAGCCAGTCAATTTAGCTTAGCATAAAGAATGGAAATAGGGAAATAAAGGTAATAAAATCTGCCTACCAGCACCTTTAAAGCTCACTAATAAACATGTTATATTTCGTTTGTTTAATCCGAACAAAAACCGAAGAGTAAAAACAAAATATTGTGGTTTTACGGGGGGTTATTTGTCAAACTATTTCTTGGCTGGTAGCAGTCACTTCCTGAAGTCTTGTCATCACCGTGAGGTTGCCAGGGAACCAGCAAATGAGATATAACGTGTTAATTAGTGAACTTACAGGTGTCGGTAGGTAGATTTTGTTAGCTTTGGACAGAGCCAGGCTAGAAGTTTCCTCCTGTTTCCAGTCTGTATGCTAAGCTAACCAGCTTCCGACTGTAGCTTAATATTGAACAGACAGATATGAGAGTTGTATATTTCTTGTCATCAAACTCTCGGCAAGAAAGCAAATAAGCATATTTCCCAAAATGACAAACTATTCATTTAAGTTAAGTGGAAGTTACACATTTTATTAAAATGCTATGAATATAATCACCTGCAGGGTGAGAATATATGTGTTTTTTTTAGTTTCCAAGAAATTAAGACTATTTCTATACCAGTCATGTTCCACTTAGGACATGTATTAGCACATTCATTGAATTGTTTGTGATGTCTCTTGGCAACAGGTGATGCAGTATATATGGACAATGAGCAGAGTTTGGCAGAGTATGTCTTATCCCAGGATGGAATCATCTTTCGAGGCAGCGACAAACATCCCATACCAACTCCCTGGAACTTTGGCCAGGTACCAAGACCAACACTGATGCTGTCAGCCTCCCTTCATCTTACACTCATAGTCAACCAGGCGAGCCAGCAATGCGCCAGAGTGGTGAAGTTTGAATCACGCTTATTCTGATAACAGGAAAATATCCACTTATCAAGTGATTTATGATGTGTTACATAACTGCAAACATGCAGTAATTTCTGAACATTTGATCCCGAGATATTCCAGCCTTTTCTTTGATATCTGCTACACTTTCATTCGCCTGCATTAGCAGTGCATTACTTGTACAGATATTGAGTTTTACAGCGTGACAGAATTATATATCTAATTTGCTGTGTGTTTGCACCTGTTGTTGTTGAAATGTTTTCAAAAAGGACATGTTTAATTGGATCTCACTTTTGATTATTTTTCCAACAATACTTTTTTTCTGTACAGTTTGAAAGTGGAATCCTGGATGTCTGTCTGAGGATTCTGGATATGAATCCTAAATGTCTGAATAATCCTGGCAAAGACTGCTCAGGGAGGAGAAATCCCATCTATGTTTCCAGAGTGCTTAGCGCCATGGTATGTCCACTTTTCGGTTTAGAAAGAGATACTTATTGCTTGTTTTATTGTCATAGATAGCTTTACAGTATGTGTGTGTGATACCAAGGACTTAATGACAAAAAAGCTCGGATTTCATATGTAAAAAAAATTTGTTTTACACACTTTCCTTTGCCTGTTAGGTGAATTGTAATGACGACAAAGGGGTGTTGCTGGGAAAGTGGACAGATGGCTATGAAGGAGGTGTCAGCCCCATGTTCTGGAAGGGCAGTGTGGAGATTCTGCGCAACTGGGACACACAAGCCTGTCAACCTGTTCGCTACGGACAGTGCTGGGTGTTTGCTGCAGTCGCCTGTTCAAGTAAGATAGGACGCAGTGGAGCTTGGTAGCCTATCACTGGAAAACACACTTGATTTGTCTCAAACAGACACAGCATAACACCATATATGTAAACACACAGTTACAATATACATTTTGCTCCTCTTAGTATTGAAATACTCATGTAAGTTGTTTTTATACCCTCTTAGTTTCCAGAGCCCTTGGTATCCCCTGCAGAGTTGTCACCAACTACGTGTCAGCCCACGACAACAACAGCAACCTGGTGATTGAACGCTACATCAACGAAAATGGAGATCCCATTCAATCTGGAGAAATGATCTGGTAAGAACTTATACATTTTATGTATGTAATACTACAGTAGGGTTGAGTAGTATCAACACACTTGGAATGTCGTAACATTACATATTCTGAAGAGAAAAGGTATATTAAAATATATCACAAGGAGAGATATTTGTGTAAAATTAGGAGATTGTCAGGACTACTGTGAATTCTTTGAATTGTAAAGTAAGAAACTCTGAAGGCTATTTAAAGTGTAAGGCATTCTCTTCCTCTTTGATATGTGGCATAGAAAAAAAATTGCATGCAAACCAACACATTTTCTTAATTTGGGGACTTTGAGTTTTTCATTTCTGTGCTATAGCTCAAATATGGCAATGGGATGTCAAATTAAATGAGAGATTTCTTAGGGAATAAACAGAGAACAGAACAATATTTAATCAGATGCACTTCCCATTAGTTTGGAACATCCTCTTGATTTGATTATTGACTACGATTTGACCATAAAGTTTGCAGTGGAAATGATCTTTGCACTAACCCTGACAGTAGAGATTTAGACAGTAGAGGTTTAGTTGTGACTTAACTGAAGTCAACCAGTTTACTGCAGTTTTGGTAATGACATCAGAACAATTCCAGTTATGAGATGTCTTTATTAAAGTGTCAAAACAGAAAGTGTATCAAGTGTATGTATTTTATCTGTAGGAATTATCACTGCTGGGTGGAGAACTGGATGACCAGGCCTGATCTTAAATCTGATTTTAATGGTTGGCAAGCCAGTGACCCTACACCTCAGGAGAAAAGTGAAGGTAATGAACACGCTTCACCGATGACCCATGTGGCCATTTTTGATCAAAGTAAAATCCTCACCATTGGTGGATCTATCACCTTTGTTTCTGCATCGTCCCCTTCCCTTAGGAGTGTACTGCTGTGGCCCCGTCCCTGTCAGGGCCATCAAGGAGGGCGAGCTCATGTTCAAGTATGATGCCCCTTTTGTCTTTGCTGAGGTCAATGCCGATGTCATCACCATCCTGAAGAAAAAAGACGGCAGCACTTTGAAAGTCACTAGCACTACACAGGTGGGCCAGAAGATCAGCACAAAGAGTGTGGGCAGTGACGCCCGAGAGGACATCACTTATCTCTACAAGTACCCCGAAGGTAGAGAGCACTGCTGGATTTACTGTACAAACTAAACATCACTACAGTTGGTCCTCCCCATAAATGGTGTATGTTATCAGCTAACTATATACAAACCTCCTCTGCATACCAGCAGGTCACTTACTGTGTAAATTCTTACATTCCCCATCAGTATTTGTGCTACTCTTAATGTACACAAAGTCAGCTCTTACTTGCCTTTGTTTAAGATGGTCAGGTGTATGCTCCTTTACTTATACAGGCAATTTGTCATGTTAAATATATAGAAGTTGTCAAATTTAAGACTTCTGTTATTCAGTGCATGATTTTGTTGCTTCCATATTGCCAGGCTCTGATGAAGAGCGGGAGGCTTTCAAGAAGGCCAACCACCAAAACAAGCTGCTCTACCAGCAGCAAAATCATGGCCTACACCTCGCTATAAAGGTCACATCGGAGATGAAGAAGGGCTGCGACTTCGACGTGTTTGCTGTGGTTACTAACAACACGCAGAGCGAGAAGAAGTGCCGCCTGGTGTTTGGATCCTGCACCATGTCCTACAATGGGTCCCTGGGAGGGAATTGTGGTTTTAAAGATCTGCTCAATGTTGAACTCTCACCAGGAGCAGGTGAGCCAAGTCACTGGGTGGTTTTTTTCATGTGAATGCTTTATACACTTGACTTTTCACTGTGAGTGTTAAATATATTGTATGTGTTCTTCTAGAGAGGCGAGTTCCACTAAGGCTGAACTACTCTAAGTACGGTGGCCTACTCACTGAGGACAACTTAATCCGTCTGGGAGCTCTGTTGTTGGACTACACCACCAGAGAGCAAATACTGGCAGTGAGAAACATTGTGTTGGACAATCCTGAAATCAAAGTCAGAGTGAGTACAAAGACCTCCAACAAGAGTTATAGACTTAAAGTCATCAGTATGTAAAATCTTGTCAGGACTACTGTCAAGCTCCACCGTACCACAGTTATGTCAGCACAGGTATACAGTATTGGTGCACCAACACCTGTTCCTACAGTATGTATAAACAAAGCTTGGTACAAGCAAAAGTGCATTGTAATTACTATGAGACTTTCATCAACTAACACCTAGAGGTGGCTGTGCTCTGCAGATCCTGGGTGAACCAAAGGAGAATCGGAAAGTGGCTGCAGAGATCACCCTCCAGAACCCTCTGCAAGAACCGCTGGAGAACTGCTGCTTCAGCATCGAGGGGGCCAACCTCACTGGGGGCCGCGTCGTCTCTGAGAGGTTGTATGAGTCCCTCCTTATCCAGCTGGAGGTTATTACTCTTTACTCACACAGAGCACCAACTGACAAGTCATAAATTAGAAGCTTTAACACAACTTAAATGGTCTTCTATGTAGACACAAACATGCATGCAGACATAGTCAATCATTTAAAAAATATGGAAACATATGCGCTTCTTTTGGCCTTTTTAAAAATCATCCTTTTTATGTACAGTAATGGAAATGTTTCTTCTCCGTTTGACTTCCACACTCAGATATGTGTTATATTGTTTTATGATTTGTTGCCTTGGTCTTGGTGCAGCGTCCAGATGTCTGGCTGGCTGTGCCCCTGTTTAGTCAGGATAGGAGCCCACTGGTAAAGAAAAACTACAGTACAGCGGTTTACTGGAGCCGACATGAGATTTAGACACAATGCTCATGATAAAATACCAGTGAGGTGGCTTGTTATTGCTCAACAATAACCTGTCTATGAATACTTTGACCTTATTCAGTGAGTAAAGCCAATCAGTTATTTTACATCAATTGGATTTCTGAGTGCATGAATGATGCATTAATGATGCATGATGTGTCTGTGTGATGCATTGTCATTGTCAGTGCTAATGTTTGGCCAATAGGCTCTGGTGTGTAAAAAAAAAAAACCCAAAGAATGAAACTGTTATTAAAGCACACTTCTTTTTGGTAAATTCTACTCTTCCGCTGAGCAGTTTGAATACTGAAACTCCATAGTCTCCATAAATAGTCAGAACTGTCATGTGTTCTATGTCAGTGATAATCGATTGTCTAAATATTTATGCAATCAGAGGATTGTGATAAAGTCCTCCTAGTGAGTGTCACAAATGTAATATTTAAATATTTACCCTACAGGCTGGGCTCCTCAGTGGGACCTGGGGAAGATGCCAAGGTGAAAATTTACTTCACTCCCACCCATTCTGGTCTGAGAAAGCTGGTGGTCGACTTCGACAGCAACAAGTTGTGTCATGTCAAGGGCTACAGAAATGTCATTATTGGAAAATAAAGCTTTTCATCCTTTACAGTCCATTAGACGGCAGTATTCTTACTCTTCTTTTCAGAACTATCTAAAGATTAGCAAATGCTAACTGCAACTTAGTGTGAGCTACAGTGGAAGCTCACTGTATATTGCTGATTGCTGTATCTGTGATGATTCGGAGCCATAAATAGTTAAATGTGACCTGAGAACGCTTTGTACTTATTAAGGCTAATCAAATCTGTGCATGCAAAACAGAATATGTACTATCTACTCACAATCTGAAATGATGATTAGTATTTTAAGTAAAGTGTTGTTACACGTCTCATTTTTTGTGATTTGTTTCAACCAGTCAGACTGTGTTCACGCAATCTTTGACCTTGTTGGACAAAATGTGTTGCATGAATGCAATGTGTAGATTTTTTCTTTCATTGAATTTGATGAGACAATATACCTTCTGCACACTATCTACAGCAAAGGTGATGAGGCAGCTGGCTTGGTGTTTGTGAGGTTGTTTCACTTTGATGTGGTCGGTATACAGTGAATAAGTCATCGGCAGATCAGGTAAAATAATCATGAATTCAGTATTTACTGAAGAGATCAAGTTAGAGAGCACTGAGAGCTGCAACCCAACAACCCTGATCAAAATTCTTCAGTAGCAGAATATGGAGAGTATCTCCACTGACAGCAAATGTGCTGGTCTTAGTGTTTCACCACCTTCTACCATACATATGGACATAGTAACGACATACTGTTTTCAGTTCAAACTTATTTCCACCTCTAAGTTCTCTACTTGTACCTGAGACACATCATATTGTTTGAAAAGCCTGTAGATATGGCTAGGTAAAAGTGCAAAATCATTCTTGTTCATGGCAAGCTACAGTGCCACTCTGTGTAATTTGTACTGCTGGTCCTATGGAGTAAAACAGATCACCAACGTTTTGTAAAAATATATTTATACTATCAATACAGGCGTGTCTGTGGGCACAGGAGTATGCATGTGGGTGATTTCTTTTCCTACAGTTACAGGCAGTGCTGCTCTCTCCTGGCCACAAACAGTAATTGCAAGTGTTAAAAACAAGGCTGGAGAGCTTCTGTAGAAGGCGTTCTTTGTGTTGCACAGTAGCTGGCTGCAACACACAGCCGTTCAACTGTTGAACAGGACGTGTAGTGGAGTGAAAGGACTACACTGCACAAGTACAATTGTCTACTGTTAGGATTATATAGAAAAAGTCAAAACTGAATCACCCACCATTTTATCATCCGATAGTAGATAAAAGGTCATTTCTGCTTTAAACTACTTTTGACAGGTACGCAGAAAATGTGTCCTCCCATCCACATCATGTATTAGGTTAAACACCATAAAATGGATTATTTTACCACTTAGTTCAAATTAAGGACACACAAAGATCTAAAAACCACAGATTTCCTCTACCCAGAACAGGGGTTACCCACATTCTCACAGGTATTGCATTTTGCTTCCAATACACAGTAAAGATAAATGAAATATTACAGAACCATGGATCAAATGAAAAAAAAATAGATCAAACTAATCAAAACTAAGTTTCTCTCAACACTCTTGTAACATGTGCACGTGACAAAGGTTTTTAAGTATTTTGTTTGCTTCAAGCTGAAATCATGTAGGCCTACTGTAGTAGTATCGATCCTTTCACCCAACACATGAGAAATGCTCCAAGTCTTCGAAATATTTATTTCCTATGGTAATTTGTAAAAAACACTAATTATATGCTCACACTGATGTCACAGCCACATTGACTGCAACATAGCAGAATCGCTGGGAAAAAAAGACCAAAGTCATTTTAAATGAATGTATTTAACAGAACAGATACCAAACAGCAGCACTTAGAACAAACACAGTCGAGATTCAGATGACAAACTCCATAAAAGTTTAGACAAAAAGTTATATTGTAGTTGAGAAAATGATGACAAAAGTTTAGAGTGATTAACATTATAGTTGTGTTTCTAGTCATTTGGTGAAGTAGCACAGAGTAAACTTTATTTTAATGATAACAGTAAAAGTCTACAGTGCCAAGTGTGAATATACACAAGCATTTATATATTATCGTGATGTGATGAAGGCATACATTTCTATTTTGACAAACATTCTAGTCGTGGTTTAGAAAGCTAAATACAGATAGTTTTCTCTCAAACTGTAACTTTAATTACATAAATCAAATCAATGCACTGAAAAGTTTTCAGATGCAAGAAAAAAGCTTGATTTATTCTTTATTTTCCTTAGAAAGCATTTACATTGAAATACTGTAGCTTCTGGCATGTTTTGGTAAACGACAGTAGAACTGGCACATTGCAAAGGAAATGGTCTGCTCTGTGTCTGTATAAGTTAATTATTATTTACGGTATCCAGGGTAATTCTGACTCTCAACTGCCTTGTAGTTTGTGAGGAAAAGCTCTAGCTGCTTGTCCACTGAAAGAGTCCTGCTCAGACAAAATAACAAAATAAAAGTTCTCTCTTAAAACAGCCTTACTGTCCCATTAACATAAACTTAATGCAATAGGAAAACGCACAGAGACAATAACAAAACAACAAAAAGAACACAATCATATATGTACTGTCAATAAAATCGTGCCCTGTATTGGCATTCAAGAGCATTGGCATCCAAACAGCAATATTATAGATTAAAGACAAACAAACCGTGAAACACAAAGGGTCCAGTTATGTCTGATGCCTCAACTCTGTGGTGACGTGTGTGTTGATGACCGTCCCTCTTATAAGTCATGAACATGCAGACAGGCAGGCAGACTGCCTACTCTAAAGCACACAGCTCTCATTGCAGTCAGTGGTGCTGTCAGCAGATCTCCTCTTCAGTTCCCTGCCCCCTGTCTGGTGGTGGGGGTGTGGGTGTTTCCCCTGCGACTGTCGTCCTGGCTCCTGCAGCTTGACGTCATCTGACCCCTGACTCCTCTCAGGCTCCACCTGGAGGTAGGCGCGAACATGGTGGTGCTGCGCCACGGTGCCGCTGAAGTCAATGACACGACACTCATACGTGCCCTCGTCTGACGGCTTGACACTGGAAAGACGGAGCTTGTGGGAGATGTTGCTGCCGGCCACTTTTACCACCTAATGGGGACAAAAGATGATGTATTCTTATTTAAAGCCATATAGTGGACATGACATAAATTAAAACATGTTCTATATCATTCTAAACTACATTTTTTCTGAACATTATTGTGGTGTCATCAATGAAGCACCTGTCCATGAATGGAAATATATCTTGCAAAAGCTTGGTGGCTTTCATATTCATTATAAAAAAAACAAAACAGCTAGTTTCTTTGATATTTTTTGCTTTGTGCTAGTTGACAGTAATGCAAGATCATACTCACACTAATTTTGGTGGCATCTTTGGACGTTTCCTCCAGGGGTACAACCTGCACAGAAATATGGATGATACGTTAGCAACAGAAGGCTGACCGTAGCTGCACTTTTCTAAAAACATCTCTCACTAAAAATATCTGATTTAATTGACTTACAACAGCAAAACATTACAGTGGGCAAACATGTTTGATGCTTTCTGCAGCTTTTCTTAACAAAACTTAGCTTCCCTGGATTGCTGATCCGTGTAGTTACCATTTTCTCTGGTGGTTGAGCTTTATGTATGTTTGTGTGCGTGTGTATGCATGCTTATATGTGCATGTTTAAATGTGCGTCTATGAGCACACACTCTACAGCACCAATCATGTAAGCCTCTGAGCAGGAGAGTGTGTATGAATGTGTATGCAGAGGCACAGAGGTATTCTTTTGGGCATAGGTATGAATTATGCATGGAGCAGACAGAGATTTTGAAAATCTATTTCTTTCTCAGTGCCAATTATAGTGTCTAGA
Organism: Siniperca chuatsi; assembly: GCF_020085105.1. Taxonomy (NCBI): domain Eukaryota; kingdom Metazoa; phylum Chordata; class Actinopteri; order Centrarchiformes; family Sinipercidae; genus Siniperca; species Siniperca chuatsi. The sequence goes on along the minus strand of NC_058043.1, from coordinate 22,314,992 downwards.
GGCACAACAGGGGAGCCTGAGTTCCCCCATGATGGGAGAGAGACAACCTGTTCCCCCAATGCTGGCAAATGCTAATCAGCAATTATCCCTTCATTCCGTGCCAGAGGGTTTCTGCCGAGGCTAATATTGCATTTCCCTCAGCCTGATATACAGTAAGCTTTAGGTTCAGTCCGAGCAGTTCTGTCCAAATAAATTGAACTGCACAAACTGAAAAAGTGAAACTGAAAATGGACTTTTTAATTCTACTTAACAGATTAAACAAAGAAAGGTTTAACCTCGAAGAAAAAATACGGGTTCCTGTGTAAAATAAAAGCCTTGACAGATATCATGTGTGAGAAAATAGCTCTGTCATAGTTTATGATATGATATGATCAAGGCTGCTTTCAAGCACTAACCGTAAGCATCTCAATGACAATCTCTATTGTCCTTTTTACAGGAGACAACAAAATACGTTTTTTAGTAAGCTAAAAATAGAAATAGATTTTTTAAACATGGACAATACACTATTGGCTATTCACATATGAAACATTTAATTTACACAGTTACTTGGAGAAAGCCTGGGAAAGGGGAGACGAAGGCGACTTTTTTGAGGATAAATGTTGGGTTTGTAATATTAGATAGTATATTTTTTTCTTCTGCACAATTTTGTACATACATATATGTTACCTTGCTTTAAGGTAACTATTTCAACTTCACTAGTTTTCATGTACTCTCAATTGAATCCTGTGGTGTTAATGTGTTACAACCAGCAACCTCCGGGGCTGAAAAATGAAGCTGCTGGGAGCCGCCCACTTTGAGCTTCACAACGGCTCTTCAGAAACCTATGGGTGATGTCATGGACACTACGTAAATGTTTATACACTGTATAAATCCCAGTATAAATCCCATCTGATAGTTACAACTGACTGACCCTTAAAGTCAGCGATTCTGGAGAAAGATTGTTGATATTTGAACTCAACAGCCAAACAAATACACCGCTCCCTTCAGTGTTCCTTCAGAAGCTCCGCTCCCCAAATGCATTGACGTGCGTTGCCAAGGCAAAGACACTAACAACTGGGTTAGCTGACCAAAAGAGAAATATGGCGGAATCCAGAGCATCTGCTGCCCAAGGGTAAGCCTCAACAAGGGGAAGCAGTTTTATCGCTATGAAAATACAGACGGCATATGTTTTTTGTAGTACTGTAGCAAGTGTGACAATAAGCCTGTCAAAATTTAAATAGGTGTTGAAGCCAAATACTTATCAATGATAAAGTCTAAGCTTAGTCTAAGCTTAGTCTAAGTTTAGCCTATGTATCGGTAACATTACCGCTAGTAACTGTAACAACAGTAACAGCAACTTATACTCTACTGTCAGTAATACATGGAGCAACAGTGTTCATTGCAAATTCTAAAAGAACAAGGAAGAAAATAACATGGCAGGGTTGTATCTTTGACGTTATTTAGATTTGACGTTTCATTACTATCATGGTGTAGCTCCGTTCCTCGTAGGCGAGGACTTGGAAGAGGGAGAGTAGCCGAGCATGAACTCCCCCTGTTGCTGATTGGCTGGAATAGTGTGAATTTATTTTCAGCGTGCACACCGAATGAACAGCTAGCGGACCGTGAGGAGATGTTTGCTGAATTTGACAAAAAGTGTATAGGATTAGAATCGCTGACTGCACCTTTAACACAAATATGTGGATATATTTTTTCAAATCTCAATTTCTATTTTTAGAGTAAATTAGTTGAGCTTTCCATGCACCCCCTTGCAACTGCAGAAGTACCCCCTGTTGGGAATCACTGCACTTATACATTATCCAAAAAAACAAGAAAAACCTGTTTTCCCTCACGGCTTACATTATTAGTCATCTGGGCAGTCTTCTCTTGCCAGTCTCTGTGGTCCTTCATGTACCACCACTGGATCTCCAGGGAGTAGGAGGGAGAGCCTGCCCCACGGAAGGAACAAGCCATCTCTACATCTTCACCACTCTGCGTCGTGATGTCATGTGGCACCTCTGTAAAGAGAGCTGCAAGAGTAAAAAAACAGAAATACGTTTAGGGAAAATGATGGGCTTAAGACATCCCCAAAATGACAGAAACACAAATCCTCAAGATTTTTACTTCTCAGAGAGCTCAGTGACAATATTTCATTGGCGACATTGGTGCATCACACTTCAGCAAGAAAAAAACTGTGACACACGGGTACACCTTAAGGTGTTGGTAGCCAAGTAAATATAGCAATAAGAAATTCAGAGAGATGGTACTGACTCAACAAACCAGTGCTACTTATTAGTTGAAACTGTTGCTAAGGTTACTTGGTGGCCATTTTTGGGAATAATCCATCATGCATAATCAATTATTTACAGTATACATGTTCAGTTCTGTACTTTTAACTCAAAATTTCTCCAGATACTGTAGCTCTTTCACAATTTGAACAATATTTTGTCTTTGTTTAAAGAGAAGTTGAAAAGAAGCAGAATAGAAACTGAGCTGGAAAAGAGTCAAGAATGTTATATAATCCTTGTGTCGATGGTACAGCAGCCCAAGCTGAACATTGTACCGATATACTAATTTGGAAGTGTCATTACACTTCAGTCCTACGCACATAAGACCAACCACCTACACAGAGAACATCATTTTCTCTGGATTGGCGTCCAGTAATGGTCAATAAGCCAACATTTTCCATCACATGTCTGACTCAGCATGCAGTATGTGTATGTGTGTGAGGGGGTGTAAAACAGAAAAACAAGAAAAAAGCAAAGCATGAATCAGGTTGTTAATGGATGATACTGTACTTAAATAAAGGGACAACTTGGAGTTTTTTTTTTTTATTAAAAGAAACAGCTGTAACCCAGCACCAGTCAGAAATGACATGAAATTTAACTTGGCGGCTTTGCTTTTTTATACATTTAATTTTGTACTTTGTACACATAGAATCAATACAAACACCACATTAAGGTTATATACCATGAAGTGTAATTTCATTATAGTCAGTTTAATATTGTGCAGGCAATATTCATATAGCATTTACCATTCTAATTATAATATAGTTATTATACTGTATAGTGAAAGTACTGTATAATGCACATAAACCATCGGAAGAGACGTGTATTGACTAAAAGTAAATCTACAGTATCACATCGCATTAAGCCTTGTTTTCACATCCACCAAATAAACACTTCCTCCTCATCTCGCTCATTTGTCTCTAACATCCTCTCTCTCAGTCTCACTGATTGCATTGATTAAATATGAGCATATTAAAGAAATATTACAGGAAGGAGTGCTGAACAAATTATTTGTTCTGTTGTGCTGTTGTGGGCATTTGCCTATATAAAAAAGAGGAGACAAGAGTAGCTATTTTGTAGCTAATGTATTCTTTTCTTTCTTTATTTTATTTTGTTATTTTGCAGCTCTTGTATCTTCGTAAGTTTTTGTTTTTAAGGCACTTTTAACATAATCTTTTGTGTGCTTAAATAGTATTTCTGAAAATTCACTGAACAAGTAAATCAAACTACATCAAATTCAAAAACTCTGACGCCAATATTCACTCTCCTTTTTGCTCTGTTTTGGTCACCAACTCATGAGAGAACTCATGGCTCTTTAGTTGCTAGATGCTCCACTATGTTCACCAGCTAATCGCTAACTTTTTTGTCAGAGTTGTGTGCTTAAAACAGCTGCCTGCTGTTGCTAGAAACGGGTTTAGGGAGAGGCTGTAAAACCAAAACAATGAGCTGAAATATGCTAAAATGGTCCATAGAGTTGAAGGGACTGCAGAGTCGGTTGATAATTGTGGGTTCATCACCTTTTACATACACATACATCGTTTGATCCATTGTTAATATAAAAGTATTGATTACTGCAGCTTTTAAGTTGTTGAACTGAGATATGGTCTTTTAAGAGTGCAAACTAATTTTTCAAGGAAAATGTAACTACAATAATGTAAATGTTGTTAGCCAGCAACAATATATCTCAGTGTGACAAACTGAACCAAAGGTATAGAAACTGTCAGCAAGTTGCAACAGCTCCACATCAAACAACGTCCACAGCAATTCACAATTTAGTGTATCTATTTGAAGAATTGTATTAATCCAAGTATTTATTCTGATGCTCTCTGCTCCCCGAAACACATCAGCAACCTCCTAAAAGCTCCCACCTAGTCACACTCAGCATAAATATAAATATCATTGTACATGAAGTGTGATAAGAGAATAAGCAGTCTGTTCCAGCTATAGGCAATATTCTACCTCTAATCTAAAGAATAATCCTCTTTCAGAGAAACCCTGCAGAAGACACACAGACTGAATATATTTAGACCAGGTGAGCAAAGACAGAAGTCAGTCACTGTATCTGTTATTGACATTCACATGCAAAGCTGATCCAGTGAGGATCAGCTGTTGTCCAGCCTGCTACTTAACAATACCTTTTTACTGCAATAAAACAACAGTTTCCTTTTCATTACACAATGCGTTAGGCCTATATGCAAACAACGCATCAACCACACATTCATACTGCAAAATGTTCACTCATGATTTTTTTTTAACTTAGATTTTCAAAATGAACATCCCTGGAAATAGTCAGTATCAATATTTGTCAGTGAAAATGAGACAAAAGCTTTGTGCACAGCACTGTTCTCCCACTGTTGGCTCTGCTGAAAGCTATAGCTTTATTCAAAAACCAAAGTTAGGACTAACTAAAGCCAACAGCACTCAAATACAAATATCTTCAGTTCTTCAGCTGAGAGATAAACAAGCTGACCAAAACAAAATGTCTCCATATTTAGGATTTAAATCCTTGGAACCTTTCCCTCATTATGTAAGGTGTTAAATTGTTGAACACGTGTTTTGTCATGGCAACATGACGGCCCATTATGTAGGAGCAGGCAGCACTTGAAGGTAAAACACAGCACACTCTAGTGCTAGAATAACTTGTTCTTTTACTTTTCTGTCTAGCTCTCCTCTGTTATGCAAATTCTCCTGAGATTGAAAAATACCAGGTGAGATAAGGATACATTTCTGTCAAACTCAGTCTACATCTCCAGTCCATCTCCATCTTACAATATGAGTCCTTATTAAGATGATGACAGACAGGGCAGAGAACAGACTTTCTTCCTGGTTTCTGAAGCTCATGTTAGGGGGCGGCTTTCATGTAAAACAGAAAGTGCACAATTCTCACACCTGTCAGCTACAGGTGGGTAATGAGAGGTGTGCTATACAAGACATGGCCTAAAGCTATGGTATGTAACAATAATACATTTAAAAAAAAACCCAGGTATTAGAATATAGAGCTAGACCGATAAATCAGCCAGGCCAACATATCAGCCGATATTAGCAAGTAATAAGAAATTGCTGTACAGAAATACCAAACTAATTTGTGGTTTGAGCTAATTTAGAAACAGTATTACTGGTGCATTTCATAGTTTGTCGACCAGAGAGCACTAATAAGTTGATTTTACGCCTGTAAAATGTCCTGCTCAGTATGTATCTTGGTCACAATTTTTCAAATAAACAATTCTAAGGGATCATTATCAAGATTGTTTGTTTATGTTTTGTTTTTACGTTTTAAAAAACACTATTGGCCCATTTATCATAACTCCAAATCAAAATCAGCCTCAAAAATACAGTATTGGCTGAGCAATATTAGAATATTTTTAACAATACTTCGTTAAAAAAGAATTGAGAATTGTGGTCCTAAAATTGCTAGATCAGGCATGCATGACATTTAGAAGCAAAAATTAAATGTATTTAATTTGAAACACTGCAGAAAACTTCATATATTCATCTTTCCATCTTTTATTAGAAAGATGTACATTGCTGAAAATGGAATATATAATTATTTCATTGAATCAAGTTTAATTATGTGGATGCGCAAAATAGTAGAGATATATAACAAGTAGTTCTTACGGGGATTTCTTGTTTGATTTTTCGACTGTAGTGTGAAATAAAATGCCACTAGGTAAAATAAATAGAAACTTGGCATTTTACAGATATGACAGACTGTTTTCAAACTGTCAAATTATCACTACATACTAAGACAGATATGAAAAACAGATTCACAGAATGACAGATAGATAACAAAATATCGAAGAAGGCAAATAAATGTTTTTCTGGGTAAGATTTTTAATTTCTGTGCAGCTCTGTGTAAAGCAAAAGGAGACAAAAACATTAAATGCTGATTTCTTGTGATTTTGCTGCACAGTGGGACGTATTTTCTGGGACAATTTCCTGTAGCACTAACTGTTCCTTCAACGCAATTGTAGACTGTAATAATAACACAGCTGGCATATTGATTCACCTTCATCTGATGATGCATGTCTTTCCTGATAGCAGCAAAATATTTCAGGACAACAAAGCAACCCAAGAGATTAAGAAATAGCATCTGAGGGAAAGTTCTGATGATTATTATAAAGTTAAAGTTAAATCCAGAAATTAAACTGTGATGTAACCAGACCTATAACCTTTGAAAAAACATGCCAGAGTAGCTCACAGTAGCAGCCATTTTAGAAGTATCTACACACTGTATGTTGCAGCTAATTATTTCTTGAATTTGACATAGTAAGGCTAAATCAATACTTGGTGACAGAAAAGATAAATGTCTCTTAATCAACTGATTGCCACAAATTCCTTTCACTCTGATTGGACAAAGAATGAAAACTGAAGTGAAGTGAGCAAGGTTGAGGTAAAATGTGGATTTGATGCCTTTGTGTCTTGAAACATATTTCTGAGAAGACATTTTCTTTATGGTTTCAGGCCAAGGATTCTTGTTTTTGTAACAGTGTTAACTTTATGTTTGAAAAAGCCCTTTGTAAGAGTGTTTTAAACGGTGCTGTATGAGTAAAATTCTTTCACCTCACACCTAATTCAGTCACATTCTTATTTTTTCTTATCATTATTCAAGACTGGCACTCCTTCTCTGGGATGCCTGATGAAGAGCACAGAGGGTATGACGAAACTTATTACAAACAATGTCTTGTAATAATGTGTTTTGAACATATGGTGCCAGAGCTGAAGCCTGGAATAGCAGAGAACTTCACTTTGCATAAAATATATGAGCAAAACAACAGAGGGTGGCATTTCAATCATCTGAGTTTTCTTAGTATTCGATGCAGGGCCTGGCACTTTTTTTTGTCTTCAAGATACAGTATCAACAGCTAGCGGCAGAGCACAGACAGCAGCATCTGTCACTTTGAACAGGCTGTGTTCCCACAAACAAAAAGATGACACAAGAACAAGTGAGCACAAAAAGGATGAAGAAAATTGAAAAACACTTAATTGAGTAAAACAATGCTGAAATGATGAAGTTTATTACTTGATTAGTTGACCAAGAGAAAATGAATGGATTATAATTCCATTATCAACTGATGGTTCGCTAAACCCCTCCCTTAAACAGTGATTGTCCAATCATAATTAGCAATCAAAGCAACCACATGTTGAAACGGTGTGCATGGGAGTGTAGTAAGAGTGATATTCTGTATTTAAAGAGTTTTGATGGAAACCAAAAATACAAGAGCAAAAGTGTAAGGAATGGATTAAAAACAGTATGCTTATCTGCTCTAACATAAGGTGCAAACTAGCTAGCTTACTGTCAGCACAACCAATACTGGATTTTTGATGCCAGTGCTATTATTGATATTTGGGAGTGTAAAAAAAAATCTGATATCAACTTCTCAGCTAATAGTACTTTTTTTAACATAACACAAATAACTGTCTTGATAGGATCCCTTAGATTTGTTTTTGTAAAGAATTGTGACTTAGATACATACTGAGCAGGAAAGTTGAAAAATAAACTTGTTTCTGGTGGACAAACTATGTAATGGTTTCTAAACTGTTTCTAAATTACCTCAAACCTGGTTTGACATTTCTGTACTGCAATTTCTTGTTACTGGCAGACATAAGATAAGACAAGATATACGTTTAATGTCCCCGTAGGGAAATTTGTTCTGGACTCCGGCCTGCAGTTCCACAGAAAATAAAATCATACGTACTTTTTAGAAAAAAACAAAAAATCCCCCCCATCAAAATCTCAACAACACATAGCTTCCATGTAACAGTTTGCACATACACATACACACACACTTTCTGACAATGGCGACATACTGCACAACTCCCATGGCCAACAGCCTACATTACCTATTTGTGTTGAGAATCTTAATGGACACAGGCAGCAATGAATGTTGTGCTCTGGGGAACCCTGAATCTTCTATCAGAAGGTAAGAGCTGGCGCTCTGGGTGGAGAATGTGAGTTGGATCATACACTATTTTCTGTGCCTGTCTGATAATTGACTGCTCATAGATTGTTTGGAAGAACAAGTATTTTTTAACCCCCATAATTTTCATAGCAGTCTGTACCAGACGAGCAATTCGTGATTTCAACTGTACAGACAAGTTTCCATACCAGGCTGTAATACTCACTAAGACTGCATGGTAAAACAGTAACATGAAATTCTGCTCAACTCCATAGACCCTAAGTCTACATAAAAAATACATCCGGTGTTGCAGTCTAGAGCAGACTATCAATATGGGCCCTCCATCTAAGTGTATCATCGATATGGACCCTGAGGTACTTATAAGAGCAGACCTGAGTGGTGGATTCATTGTGGATAACCACCAGCCTAAGATCACCCACAGCCCAAAGTCAAACACATCTCCTCAGTCTTCTTCACATTCAACACAAGATGGTTTGTGTCACACCATTTCTCTGTGCATTAGGCCCGGGATGGCTGTATCATCTGAGAACTTAATGATATAGTTCTCAGAGTGGATTGTCATGCACTCATTTGTGTGCAGTGTGATGTCACCGATACAGATATATCTGCAATAAGCTAATAGCGGGTCGAGCTCTACTACCTACAGTATAGTAACCTAACCCAGCATTACTTCCAAGTGTATTTATTCTTTTCTGTGTGGTTACAGGCTACCAAAAAGAAAAAGCCCCGTTCATGTTATTTCTCCACTGTGTGGAAGCTGGTCCTGGGTGCTACTATATCAGTGCGTAGGGTAATCTTATCGGCTCTGTCTTGCTCTATTGGATTTGGGGAAGTTTAGCCTCAATCCCATAGCATGATATCATGTATGTAGTGATCAAGTGCATATTTAAAGCCCCTTTTACAATGTTCTCGTTTTAAAATGAGCAAGCTGGAGACAGTGTTTTCAACCATGAAGCTAAAGTAGGCTTACTTAGCTAACTAGCTACAGCTGATACAATCTGCTAAGGACAGTTATCATTTCATACCAATAAAATTGATGGTCGCTGGCTAAAAATGAGAAACCTTTGTCTTCCTCTGTCTGAAACCAAGGACCCATTGTTTCAAAAATTACAAAGAATTTTTATCAGAAAGTCTGCCACTGTTATCATTGCATATGTGCTGTGCAAGTACGAAAAGCTTGACAGGTGCAGCAACTGTAACTAAGGGGAGTTAGTTTCACAACGACTAAGATTATGATGCTTGTCTTTGATTCATATAAAAGCAATATATTTTTGGCTGCTGCTTATATGTCACCATTTGTCTTTGTTTTATAGACTTAACTATCAAGACCAAATCTGACAGTGATATCACAATATTTATATCAGTGTTTGTAAGTGTTCTCATAAAATCAACCCTAGATACTTTTTTTAAATATATGAAACAGTCCTTTTCTACAACTCACAATCAAAATAGAGTGTAAAGAAGAACTGGTGAAGAATTAATGAAGCTGAGTCTCCACAGCCATTTGAAACCACATGAAGTCAAAGTCAAGTCAAGGAGAGAGCTGCACGGGGAGTCCTCAAATACACTTGGTAGTCCAGAGTTACAGTAAGACAGGCTTATAGCTGCAAGGTAATTCCTGCACTTTCCCATTTCCCCAGCCAGCCAATAAGAGCCCAATTCTGCAAACGCAAGATTTTCCTCAATTTTCCACCTCTTTCTTTCTCTTGTTTAAATCCATTCTTAGCTCTTTCTCTCTTCGGCTGTCCTTCTCCAGCTCAGTAACATCTCCCACAAATCTACCCCGCTTGTTGAAAACACTCTATATTTTTACTCTTCTCTCTCCCTTTTCTGTTGCCCTTTCAGTCTTACTTTCTACCCATTAGAGGTTCCTTCTACCTCTTTTTTCCCCACTCAAGCCTCTTCTGTACTCTTACCTTCCTTCCTCCTTTAATTCGGTTCCCCTCCATACTTTCTCCTCCTCTCAGTGCCTCTTGCTGAGTGTGCAGTCTGTGTCTGTTGGCATAAAGAGGTGCTTCCAACTCTCAGAGAAGCACACTACATCTACTGGAGCATTGCCCACTGGCTCTGGCAGGTGTTCAGCATCCTGGGAGACTTACCCTGTGTGTGTGTCTCACTGTGTGTGGTGCCCTGTGGCTTGTTGTCAGCATACAGTGTGTGTGTAAAATGTAGCTGTGAGGATTTGAAATGCATTAAAAGGTGTAATGTGTAACAATTACCTGTCACAAGTGAACAATAATGGTGCGGCTGTGTGTTTCTGTTGCATGTTTATGCAAGCCATAATGCACAGGGTGTCCGTATACAAGAAAGTAATGGACGAGGTGGAAACGGAGAATGCCATATGAGGCAGAAAGGAGCCACTCTCTCCACTGATCATTTTGCAGCATTTAACTCTCTCTAACATACACAGATGCATGTCTTCCAACCACACAACCAAAGCACAGGAAATCACAGCAATTCAAAAAAGATCAAAGGACAAAGTAAGAATTCCTTTACCAGGTGGAGGAGGAGGACAGAAAAATTACAAATGAAAATACATTTGAGTGACTCCCCACATTATGCTTAAAGCATTGAGAAAAAAATGTGCAGTTTTGCAAACTGTGCCTTCTACTTTCTTTCATCACACAGATGAAATGTAATTGTTATGCTCTTTGAATCCATCCTATAATGAACTTTGTTCACTGATTTGTTTCCAGTGAAGGGTAGACTGTCACGGTTACTGCGTGACGCCTAGTTTCCGTGTTTCCCCCCCTCCCCTGTTCTCCTTGTGTGTTGTCTGTCTCTGTGTCTGGAGGTGGCGATCCTCCTCTCTCTCTCCCTCCCTGTGGTGCCTGCCAATCAAGCGCACCTGATCCTCATCAGCCTCATCACTCTGCAGTACTTCTACCTTCTCTGCGCTTCACTCACTGATCGCCAGATTGGTTCATCAGCTACCGTGGTAGTACCTCTCTGGCCTCCTTGTGTTACGAGTATCTGTTGCTTCGTGAGTTCCCTCTGCAATTTGCCTCTGTCTAATCCTGTTTCTCTTTGTGCCTCAGGACCACGCACACCTGTTTGCCCGCTCTTTCCAGACACACCACGCCGTCTCCTGCAACCTGCTTTGGATTCATTCAAGCAACCAGCCATGGACTTTTCCCCCTTCCATTCCTGCTCCATTCCTCACTTCCCTCTACAATAAATACTCTTTTATCATTCAAAACCTGTGTGCCTTCAAGTCTGCTTCTGGGTCCAAAATCTGCTGAACCTAACGCAAACAGCCTCATTACCAGTGTTAGGAATAAAAGGCAAAATGCAGATACAGAAAAAGACACAGAGGAGAAGGATCAAGAGACATATTGGTGATATATTACAGTATGCAATGCAAATATTGTAATACTTCATCTGTAGTATGCAACAGTTTCAAAATTTGCTAAATTGTAGTTGAGCAAAGACAATAGCAAATGTAAATGTGTGCACATCCACAAAAATCAGTGGGTCAAGTGTTGGACACAAAGATCAATGCAATAAAAACAGAGCCCTCTTGTAAAATAGACTTTATTAGTGACATTTTGACCAAGCTGGTAAAGGCAAAGGTCCACATGAAGGAAAAGAGGCGTATAAATAAAAAACAATCCTCAGTCACCTCATAATCACCTTCCACGTGGTCAAACATTTTTATATAAAGTAAAATATCTTAGAATATTATACTAAACACTAATGTACATTATTAACTGCGTACTGAACATGACAAGAAGTGCAATCAAACACCTTACCACCCCCTATGCTATATTACAGTCTACAATGACCATATGGCCTGCCAGTGTCTGTGCTTGTGTTACAACCCTGCAGGTGTCTTGGGATAAGGGAAGCACATACGGCCCATGTAGTCAGGCAAGCACAGCCCTTTATTTCCTAATCATTACAGCAGAACCACACTGACTCACTACAGTTAAAATAGCTGAAAGTAACAAAACAGAAAATCTTTTTATCATTTAATGATAAATGCTGCATGTGTGTTATCTAACAGAAAACAAGGAAATGATCTGTCTTATTTTGACTTTAAAACAACTTGTTAAAGTGAAAATCAAATAAACATAACACAGAAAATCAGATTTCACACTCATTTGCACTTACTCCACTTTTATCTCTTCACTCTATTGCGGGAGGCAATTTTCTGAGCTGTTGCAAGAGGACCTCCTTTACTGTAAACTGCAATGATCAGCATCCTCTAACACCACGAAACATTACCTTTGGGAGGGCGGGGACAATTATGGGCATTAATTATCCCAAAAATGTCTCCATATTGGTGCATGCTGACTGCAGAAAAGGTAAAGAAACTGAGGGAAGATCCCAAATTTGTTAGATATGAGTGTTGAGAGAGTCTGCTAACAAAGATTGCAATGTCTGCAGAGAACTGGAGGTGAGTACAATTTGTTACGAATTAAGAGAAAATATGAGGTGACTGAATCAGCGTCACATAAATGAAAATTCCCTTCATTCTTGCTTAAACCAAGGCAGTCAAAAGTCCAAGGAACTGTGTCAATATGACAGTTTCTTAATTTTTCATTTAAACTTGTGTACCTTACCCAGACTGTTGATTATCTTTCAGTAACATACACTTTTTTAAACTATAGTTTTTATAGCATTGTACAGTGTTCTAACACACACCATCACGTCTGCCTGTTCCATTTCATTAGCTGTGGTACCTACAGATGTAAAACATTTGTAGGTACCACCCACTGTGGTGTAAGCGTGTTTGTGAACTGATGCCTGTAGTTCATGAGAGGCACCTGGGAGCTAAATTTGGCAATGTGATTGCAAACTGCGTTATAGGTGGCACTAAAATGTGAGAATGAACTTGTTTCTAACTGAATCTCAAATTTCACCTGTGATATTCATTTACATCTAAAACATGAGGTCAAGTGGCGGCTTAAAGGGTCTTCTGCGTGAAAGCTTTATATACATATATAATATTTAGAACAGGAACCAAACAGTGATCTGTGTTGAATCGTCTGATTCTAACGACATTAAGTTTATGATCTATGATCTATCTAGGTACGGTTAGTAGGGTTGGGCCAATGAACGATGCCATCGTCCATCCATCTAATCTGCTAATTGGAGGATCCCTAATAATATCAAGCTAAGTAGAAAATGTATTCATGTCACAAATGCAGAAATGTTATGATAGGTATGACTGATACACTCCTAGAGCTCTATGCATATATCCCAAATCGTTAGCACCACCAAACCATGCTGTGCCCAAACAAATGCAGCACCTTCCTGCCTCTCTTGTCCTTCCTCCTCCTCCTCCTCTTGGCTTTATCGATCTGACAGTTGTCAAATTGCCTTTCAGTTTGCTATGCAGGCGCCCTCTTCAACCTGCCTGTGAAACACGACTTGTTGACAAACAGACTGTCTCCCGGTGAGTGCTGTGCCGACGTCAGGACCTGACAAGCCTGCTCAGCAGACATCCAACTGTTTCCTGACTTTAATCACAGTAGCGTCACTAGAAATCAATCCCATAACCTTGGTAGAATGCTAAATCAACACAAAAGCTGACTCCAATGGTAAATTTCCATGGCCCCTAACTGGCAGAGAGAAGAGTGAAAATGTACTTCTGATGCGAATATTGACTTGCAGGGAAATCTCAAGAACACTAGATTGTCTCATTTATAATGCTTTATAGCTGGCACAGAAAAAGTTTGCTTTGCTTGGCCTTTTCTAAGTATAGATTTTCAAAAAGGCAGTACTGTCAGAACGTCTTCTAGTAGAGGCAGAGGATCCTTGTTTGAAGACCCAAGTACAGTACATGCATTTTTAAATGGTCCTCCTTGGCATTTTTAACTATATTGCTCAGAAAGCAATGATAGAAATGAGGCCATGAGAACACAGAGGCGGCTGCTTGCTATCCACCAAAGACTCATTAAAAATGAAAAGGGGAGAAAATAATGAAAGAAAGCAATCCGGTGGAGGAAATAAATATATAAACAAATGCATGTACACTGCTCAAGCCCCAAAGAGACCACTCTTAAATATTTTCTAACTTCAGGTCCAAGGCAAAATGAGAGGGATAAATCCAGCCTGAGTGCCAGTATGAGGTCAATCCATCGATCCTCTCTCTCCCTCTCCCTCCCTGCTATGAAGGGAGCTTGAGCTGTTTAAGGATGACTAAATTACAGAGGGCTTATTAGCATGGACAAGAAGCAAGTGTGACACCCGTATCTTTGCTTGTCCATGTGTGTGAGCGAGAGAGCGAGAGAGATAAGCTTGTCTCCTGCAACCCTGCAAGCTTCTGTTTTTCTTTGTCAAACCCTTAAAGGATAAGGCTTATGTTTTTTTTTTTCGTTATTGTTAACATATCACATGAAAAGACAAAAACCAACAATGTGTTAGTCTGTCTCTCAACACTTTCCTCAAGCTCAATCATTCCTACTGAAAATGTAAACCTTAACTAACAGATCACAAATATATAAATATATACATCGGTTCCATTCTTTAAAGGCTAAATAATTTCCTAAAACAGCTGGGCACTGTTGTCTTTAGTAAATGTTACTAAACAGGAGTAAATAGTACATGTATTGGGGACTACTTTAAGCTGCAGATTTATACACATTTAGTGTGCTTGTTAAGTATATACAGCACCAGAATGCTCTATGTGAGAGTTCATGGTTATGAAATGTCATTCATTGCAACAGTGCGGCTCATCAATGTGTTTTTAATAGTTTTTAGACAACAATGGAGCTCTATGGCACAGAGGAATAAGCTATATCAGGCATTTGGCTACTTTGAACTACAGTTTGAACCTGGGAAAAAAAGTTAAATATTGGATTTGTAATCATCTGTTGAAATTCTAAATTCTCCTTGAACTCCAGTGGGGGCTGTTCCTGAAATACACTGTCCATCAGTTTGCTGACTTAAAACGCAACTGCCATACAGTAACGTTAGCTTGTCACTCAAGCGAGGCTTCAAATGAACAGAACAGTCAGAATTGATTTCACCTGGCAAAATGTATGCTGAGGCAAAAAACAAACAGGACAAGAAAAGAGCATGGGCAGGGTTATAAGAATAAACTGTGAGAGCTAGTGTGGCAAGCGAGCTAAAAACAGCATTCCACTAGTTGAAAATTATACAGAGTTTTATCAAATGCTCCTCTAACAAAGAATTGGCATTGTGGTAAAAAATGTGTGTTCTGATATTATGGAAGAAAAAACAAATAATTGAAGAATGTATTTAACACATGCTTGTATTACCATGCATGAAATCAGGGAATTGGAGAATGTTGGCACATACTTTACAGTTATATAAAAGTAGTGTAAGAATAAGACAAAGAGGCATTTTGTAATGAGGCCCTGGTAGCTGGAAGAATTGTAGAAAATCCTTCTCTGAGTTAAGTGCAATCATTTTTCACCTGAAAAGCTGCCACCTTACGGGGACAGCTACTAAAATCAGGGTCATTAACTCAATGCTTCCATTTGAATCACATCCGTAGGGCACTGAAGAGAAGAAATTATTCATTGAGAAGAAAAAATCAGACACAGTAAATACCAAGACATAAAAATCCAGCTTAACACCATAACTTCCACCAAGGTGAATGTAAATAGCCCGTGAACAGAGTCCCTGTGGTAAGACAGTCTTTCCTCTAGGATTTTTTACAGCAGTGGGGGGAAAGGGTTTTGTTGTACCTGGGTGGTGCGCGCGCCTTTTAAAAAAGTGTTAAAACTAACCATGTTATGACATCAGGCTGTGGCGAACCACAGGAAGATGTTGAAGTGTTGACACATGCAATAAATTTCTTCAGATTCATATTTTGTGGTGTGGTCTCAATTTTTTATTCTTCACTCATATAGTTACAACTTACCCCAGGTTGTGTTACAACTTGTTGGGCAGGTTGTAACAAAAGAACTCCTTGTATTTGACATCAATTAATTAATTCTGTCATAGAGTTGGAGAAGTACTTTGTGTCAAAAAGTGTTACAACCATCCTGGGTCTCCCCTATTTTAGAACTAGAAGGTATTTCTTTCCCTTCAAAACTTTACGGCATAGCTAAGAACCTTGAGCCCCTTCCTAGCTAAAGTAACGTTACTGGTCTATCTTCCTCATCAACATCAGACACCTTTCTCTTCTTGGAGAAATATTTTAACAAACTCATCTGAAAATGCAATAATATTGCAGGAATATTTTAATACATAGCTTATAGAAACATTGTTGGCAATTACTTTACCGTTTATTGAAGTAATGTTACACGTATTATAATTCAGTTCGCTAAAGTTTACGTCACCTAGCTAACGTTAGCTGGAACATTATTTCACAATATATTATTAATATTAATACTAGTTGGTCTACATTAATAGAGAATACATTGCGAATGTTTATTTAAACTGTAAAATTTATCTAACTTAACGTTAGCTAGTTAAATCTACCCTTTTTCTCCTTTTTTGGTAACGTAATCCTATCCTCTGCCCTGTTTGTCACTCTGACATCCTGTCACTGTTCCTCAAAGTGGAGAGAGCGCAGACGACCGTTCGTTTGAGTAGAGTGGAGTGGACAGCTCCGCAGAGTCATGTAATTGCGACTTCATGACATTTCATAAAATTCGGAAGCAGCCCGCCGCTGCAAATGTATATAACGGAAACACTGGAAGAGGTATTTCACTAACTTGATTAATGGCTTTAATAATCAGGGAAATCCCAAGGGAACGATGGATGAAACAACAAGAAGTTCCTGTAATAAAGAGTCCTGCTGCAGATATTTATCTTGATCTTACAAAGCTTTAATCCTGAATGCCGATAAACAACTGAAGGAAGAAGTAATGTTTGGTTAGTGAATATGGGAAAAACCTTCAGGGGTTACAGCACTTTGTACTGGTTTAGAGGCTATAGTTTTTGCCCAATACCAATAAAAAGATAGTATTTAGCAGCCAGATTAAGTCAGTTTTATTGTTATTGTATTCTTATAGAGTTGCTACACCACTTACAGCCAAAGATGAGTCAAATGTTATACCTGCAGTGAATACTACCATCACCCTGACTTACTGTACTGTGCAAGCTAACAACCTATGACCAAATGTGGAAAAGAAACACAATAGCACTGATAAACAAAAATAAGTATTCTGGTAATTTGCCAGAAAGTCAATACTGCTGTATTTGATTCAGAATCTGCAGCGGGGCAAACAGACAGGAGTCTCCTTGGGGAAATAATCGCTTGCTGCGAGACCTTCAGCTTCCATTCAAGGTGGAAGGTAAAATAATGAAATAAGAATGGAGCCGGTAATCAAGCAAGCAGCTGTCTGCCTGTTGCCGCGGATACACCGGACCTGCAGAGTGAATTTTTCATAGCCCTTGGGACACAAGACTCAGAGGCTATTTCTGCGTTTCCTCCCAGTGTGTAGCAACACGAAGCAGCACGTGTTGTTTGACAACACATACTGGGGCTCTGAGCCATTTTCAAGAATGCAGTGTACTCCATCTGGACTCCCCAGGGATGACTGACAACATTATGTTGTGTTCGAGTATGTTGCCCTTGAGAACCTTTAAGTGATGGTGTGTATGTTTTCATGAGCGAGGACAGTTGAGTGCAGCAGTGACCAAGCTGCTTAGAGCACTCTGCTAGGCACGATGTGTCCAGGCTGCAGCGATCCAAAGTGCTATAAAATGTAATCTTAACATATTTTAATTAAAGTGAGTCTAAATGAGCTTATACAATCAGGACCTCATCACAAATGTACAGTATATTCTCTATCCTTTTGTGTCTGAGTAGTTTACTATCACTGCACATTAAACTGAGCAGAGCTGACCATCTCAGCCAGAGGTGATAACACAGAGGCCCACGCAAAACTAAATTTCTCATGCTCACTGCGTGTCACAGTTTGGGCACGCTTTCCTGCCTTTTTAGTGTCTGTGATTTTAGTTTACTAAGACCTTTCTCCTATGACAAAAACCATGCTATCTTCTTCTCTCTGGTGGTTCAGAACAAATTTAAAGAGCTGATCCTGGTGTTGTTATAGCCAAAACGAAAATTAATCTGCAACAATTTTGATAATCAATTACACTTTTCATTTTTTAAAGTGGTCATATTATGCATTTTTCCCTTTCCTTTATTGTGTTATATATATTTTTGTGCATGTAATAGGTTTGCAAATTGAAAAAGTCCACCCCAAAGAGTTACCCTCCCCCACAGAAAACACTGCCCCTGAACTGCCTGAAAACAGCTCAATTGTAGTCTAGCCTATACTTCCGTAACGTATCTACGTCATTATGTAACACGTGTAATAATGCACGAACTGAGCAGTTTTCACAATCATACTAAAATATGAATTTAAAATAACATTAAATACCCTCCAGGCAGTCAATTGACATAAAGTTGTTCCTGTGATGTAGAGACAGTGCACAGTTAAAAAGTTGTATTAAAGATAAATTAGTTACAAATTAATAACTTACCACTCTGAAACATCTTGCGCCAGTCTAGGTTGTGAAGCTGGTTCTGGGTGTTCTGCCTGTGTTTCAGTATCAGACTCGGGTTCGAACATGTACGGCTGAACTGAAGCCATAGTTACCGGCTGAAGCAGCTTTGTTTTGGATCACACTACCTTGCTCGTCAGGACCCGCCCTACTCTGCTTCCAATTGACTAGTAGTCCTTACCTAGGTACTGCGCATGTGCAACTCTCAATAAAGAGTGAGATGCCTCACTCGGTAGCTAAAACAGAGGATTCAAGACACAGGATGAAAAGAGGTGCTGCAGCAAAGTGTAGTATGAGAAAAAATATGGTGTTTTTTGAAAATTAAACCATGTAAACCTATTCTGGTACAACCCCAAAATAAAATTATGAGCCTGAAAATGAGCATAATAACACCACATTGACAAAGCCAAATATTCAAGCTTCTAAAATGTGAATATTTGCTTTTTTCTCTTCTATGATAATTAAATATCTTTGGGTTTTGGACTGTTGGTCGGACAAAACAAGCAATTTCAAAACAACACCTTGGGCTCAGAGAAAATGTGATGGGCATTTAAAAAGAAATTTATTGACCAAAGGATGAATCAATTATTCGAAAATATTCAGCAGATTAATCAATAATAAAAACAGTCGTTTGTTGCAGCCCTTGTTGTTATGCTGCTTTTTTTTTATAGCAAAGACAGGAATAAGCATTTGGCTCTTTTATGAGTGTTTTGTCTGTATTCTATAAACCTTATGCAAAAGTTGCCGTTTAATGATAATCAGCAGTGAATAAGTCTGAATACCCATTTTAATCAAGATGTTTAGAAAATCCCAATTTCTGTCTTTAGAAAATTTAGATTTCACAGAAAGATCAGTGGAACAGACGAATATTGGAACTATGGGTTGTGGCAAGCGTAACTACTTCACACCAGTGACTACTGCGTCACCAGAGGAAGCAGCTGTCCCTTAAGGTCGTGACATGTTAAAATTTACACCTGTCTGCAGTATCCTCTTGAGGTGAGCATTGTTTCAACCATCCTTTCACTCTCTCCTCCCCTCTCCTACCGAGCCTCCACCAGTACCCTCCGCCATGACAGCATGACTGTACAATCTGTTGCCACCCCACCCCCCACGCCCTCGCACAGTCAGAGCTCCATTAAATTGAAAGCCAATGCAAACTGCCTGGGCTGGCCGTCCTCATTAAGAGGACACCAAGCAGAGGACTGGCAGAGAATCCCAGACACTTTGGAAGCCTAATGAATTGGTACACGCCCCCACACTGTGAAAGTGGTACGCTCACGATGGATAACAGGATGAGCGCTGCCAAAGAGCACTAACGTTTGTCTTGCACTGGAAATGAAGGGTTCAGAAGTGACGATGAAACCACCTGCGGCATCATCATCACTTTGTGTTATACATCGTCTACAAGAACAAAAACTCACAAGACGACACATGCACAAATAACACTCACTCTTAGCTTCCTCCTCTGTTACAGGTGAGACTTAACCCCCAGGAGCCTATGGCAGGTGAGAGTCATACTCTGACACATGTGGCCCACAATGAGGTGAAGGTACTAATCCATGTAACCTGGTCGTTTGTCTTCACACAGAACATATAATTCTGCATCGCATGCCATTCAATCTACACTTCAGCTGAAGTGGAAACTGGGGTGCATGGGCTGACCGGGCCCTGGCCAGATGCACTTATCTGAAACAAATGAGTCAGGGTTGAATCTAACAAGCACTCTCCAGAACAGTGCATCCAGCCTCTCTGCTCTACACGAGGGCTCAGCTCCCCTCTGCTTGGGCAATTTATCAAAGAGGCAGACTAAAAAAAAACTAAACAAAAAATCCAGAGGATTACTTAACCACAAAGGATGCCGCAACTCTCGTTTCTGTTGCTGGAGCTGCTGCTGTTCAAAAATGAAAATAGAAGACTTTTATATTGTTTTCTGGATCAAGTTTTAAAAACCTGAACAGTTCTTTTCCAGAGGAGTTTTCATTCTTGTTAGGACTCCACACCCTGAGGCATTTCTTCTTTATGGCCAGTCTGAGACATGGGGTGGGAAAGAGAACACAATGATTATAGCCAATTTTAATTAACTCCCTTTGGGAGAAATGCTACTAATTGATTTTCTAACCTGTCCAAGACAGTCAATCCATTTGGAACCATTGCACACCACATTCATTTATAATGAGCGAGCTAAAGCTAGCTTGCTTAGCAGAGAGGGCTCAAGGGACAACTGGTGAGACACTGTGATGAAGTGGTTATCGCACAATTTAATTAGATAACAGTAAATCTATGTCTGGAGCTGCTGGAGAAGATTGCTAGTAGGTAAAAATGCCAATTATGTTCAAAGGAGCTGACAGTGATAAAAATGACAGAATTTAATTGAAAAAGGAGGTGAAAAAACTAGTACTGTTTGAAAATTAATGTACTTAAGGAACGGTAATAAAGTTGTTTTAGCAGCTGTCTGAACGCTATACCTTACCTAACAAAAACGTATTTGACGATGCCATCACCTACAGCATGTAACTGTGGAAAAAATATATACTCAACAAGAGATTTGGAGTGATATTTATACTGTATAAGTCAGGCATGTCCAAAGTCCGGCCGGGGGGCCAATTGCGGCCCGCGTTCAAATTTCCACCGGCCCGCAGCCTCTGTCATAAAATCAATAATATGAAGTAATGAAAAACACGGGCTTTTTCGTTTTTGATATCTGATTCAAAATCAAATAACATATTTTCGGTTTTTGATTTTTGATGGTCAATTGAAAAACAAAAGAACAAGTGATACATGGATTCATATGGCCCTCAATGTTTTGTACTTCTGAATAAGATAACTGTTAGTGTTATTTTCCTGTTCACTTGTTTTGAATTTATAAGTTTACATTGAGCATTTAATAGTGAATAATATGTAATGTTTCAAATGAACATATATATGTTTAATCTTTCCGAAAGTTTTTTTTCCAGACAGACTTTTTCTTCATTTTATGTGGTCTTCAAATATGAAAGGCAGAGTGATTTTGGTAAAAAACTTGTTTCGATTTATTTGTGTTCTGTGTGAAGAAATGAAAAGTATGCCATTTGCAATGAAAATTTCATAAAATAGTTAATTTGCATTTAATGTTAACGGTTCAAAGAATGTCAGGCTGAATGGTCAGCCCCCACACATTTTCACCTCACTAAATCTGGTCCTCTTTATAAAAAGTTTGGACACCCCTGGTATAAGTGGTTTCAGGAAAGTCTAAGATAACATAATTAGACATTAATTAGAAATGTGAAGTAGGCTTTACTGCTGTGTAATTGGGTCTGAATCCTCCTGTTGTTACCTCTGTACACCCATTAATTTCTTATCAAGATAGGACTACTCCCTATCATTTTTTTATATGTTCCCCCTTCCCTTAATTAAAAGAAAATACTATCTTGCAGCAGGTTTCACAGACTATTTTTAGTTACATCAGCGGTGAATGACACTGCCTCGTCAAAAAAATAAAAGGCAATTTGAAATGATAGATCAGCCACCAATATATCTGCCTAATCATAGCAAACAAATCAGAGTCACTAGAAGTCAAGAGCACAAGTAGTTTATGGTCCAGTAACAACCCCAGAGGAGTACTGAACAATTATAAACTCACCCTCTGATTTTTGTTCCAACATGAGGCCCCCAGCTGTGAATATAAAATATGGTGACGGTGCTACAGTAACAGCGCATCCCGCGCCTTCACCCACCTCCATAAAAAGCACATGCTGTAGTGCAGCATAGATCCTCTCTCTCCTTTGGGTGCCTACAGGAGCTGTAATTTGTCTCGAGAACACAGACGGCACATACCCTTGGCTGTTTTTGTTTTTATGGTTCACATTGGCTTGCAAGTTTCCATTTCATGTCCATCTGCCTAAACCTTCAGCCAAACCTGGGCTGTATGCTTCTTACCATAAATGAGTCTGGTAACACTGTGTTAGTTTGGACAGTTGACATACTGCACTGTTGGTCTTGCACGTCTACCCTCAAACAGGTGACTTGAACTAGTATTTGTTTTTAGTGTCAAACACACTATTTATCATACGTAATGATGTATAATTTCACATACAGTGCCCAGAGATAAGATTTCTGCTTTCCATAATTCTCTACAAAGTGTCATAAAAATACAAAATGTGTTTTGCATAGAAGATAGTATTTTCTAGATGACAGTTTGAGGCACATACCATGTAATCACAATAGTCACAATTTCCCTTGGCGTGTTGCATAGCACCCCCCTTGCTTTTTCCTCAGGTTTCCTGCCTGCCGGTCTCTACTGTCTGTCCCTGCTGTGAACCATGAATGAAAAGCATTTATCTTTCCTGTTTCTGGGAGCTTCAGGTCAGAGAAGAATGTTTGCACCAGGAAGGTTGGTGGTTCAAATCCCTGATTATGAGAGTTAACTCTGCCAAAACACTCAAATACATAAATGGAGCTGTTCCAAGAGGACTAGCTTTGTGTAATGTAGCATTAGACAAAAAAATTAGTTTCACTGCACATTTCCCAGGATGAGTGCCAAGCCAGGATGGCAGTGTAACTAACAAAGCTTATTTTAACATCAGGGGCAACCTCACCAACTCTTACAGGTAAACCAACAGCTTTTTTTAATTTCCATCCTGATCACACTGTAACTTATAAAGAAACACTATAATATGTGATGGGTACTGCATAATTTGTTTAATTTGTAGTGACGTTATTATAGCCTAGGCTAGTCCTATACTCCCTTTGATACTGTATCACTATTTCCACGGGAACCTGATTATTTAATTATCTTAACATTTATCACAGAATTACAGCAGATATTTTTCATAAAGGATTTTATGCAGAAACAACTAAACACAACAATATTGAAGACATTTTGGTCAGTGAACTGTGTGCTGAAACACAGGTTTAAAAAGCCCTTTACACTGTAGCCCATGATTTTGTCAAACAAAATTGGTTGTACTGAAACTTAATCAATTTGAATGTGGTGTATGAATGTGGCTTGTCTTTCTCAGCTCTTAATAAGTTATTAAAAGTGATCTGTCATATTCAGTTAGATCACCACTATAGGCCTATTCAGCCACTTTCTTGTGGACACATTAAAAGATGATAAAAGTGCTACAGTCATAAGTTTTATTTAATCCCCCAACCGTTATGTATTTAAGCCAATCACAGACAACAGAAAGACTGCAAAAATTATGGACATATATTTTCATTACAACAAGAATAAACTTTAAAAAAAAAGAAAAGAAAATCACCACCAAATCAAGTACAATCAATGTTCACTGAACCCCACCCAGTCAGTCCTCCTCTAGAGTGAATATTATAATATTAGGAGCTTCTCCTTTCAGTCAAGCTACCACCAACAAACACGGTCATAAAACAACTTACCATTTCCAGAGATGTGATTATCCACCTCGCCGTGTCCGGCGTTGAGAGCCGCGTTAAGTTGAATGTAAAGTCCCGCGTACTGTAAAATCCCTACTATCACTCCAAAGGCTCCCATTGCTTCAGCCGGTATTTCAAGCAGTTGTATAAAATTGTCACATTAGGTAGAGAGTATCGATAAAATATCCCCACCGCCGCTGGGCAGCCCTCGTAGGCATATAGCTGGAGGTGGAGGTGAGAGACGCTGCTGCTCCACTAGGCTCTGCGGGAGGAGATGATGCGGCCAGCGGAGGGAGAAGCAGCGTGGAGACAGGTGCAGCGGCTCACACCGAGAGTCAATTAGGCGGAGGGATCTCACAGAGATCTTGGTGTCGGTGTGAATTTAATTTGTGCAGTAGATTCGAATCCACTTATCTCCTTTATGATATTTAAGTTCAGGCTCTCAGGAGACACGTTTATCTGAGTTTTTCTGATTGGTCTATATATAGAAGGAGGGAAGACACTTCTCTGTCACTGCTGTTTGTTTTCACACCTTTAGGCTGTGTAAAAATGCGGGACTATTTTATTTAAAGTTTATTTATAGTTATAGTTATTTATAGTTATAGCCCACTGTTGACATAAGTTATTACTATGTACAATGAATTTGAGTCCATTAGTGGGTGACTGTGGGGGTGTTTTAACCATTGATGATTGGGTTGGGTGATGATGGCTGGATGCTACAAGTTGTATGTACATTGTTTCATGAGAGCTTGTGAGGTATGTTTCATACGTTTTAAATACAGTATTTTTTTAAATGTTTTATGTACTTATGTTTTGTGTTAAAGTCGCTGTTCTGTGCCTCACCTGGCGGCCAGACAAATTTCCCCTTGGGGACAATAAAGTTGAAGTTGAAAGTTGAAAGAAATAGACCTAGTTGCATTTTGGGAAATGCTCCCATTCTATATCTTAACTATGAGAAGACTGATGCCACTCTCATGTTTGTACTTTAAATATGAAGCTGGAGCCATCAGCTTATAAAAACTGGAAACAGGGCGAAAGAGCTAGCCTTGCTCTGTCCAAAGGTAACAAAATCCACCTACCAGCACCTCTAAAGCTCTTTAATTAACATGTTATATATAGTTTGCTAATCTGTACAAAAACTGAAGTGTAAAAACATCAGGTTGTGGTTTCCAGGAGCAGTTGCCAGGTAACCAGTGGAGATTCCAGGAAGTCACTGCTCCTGATCAAGAAACAGTCTGGCACATAACTCACCATACACCGCCTTAATTTTTACACTTTTATTACAAGTAAGTTAATTAGTGAGCTTTAGAGGTCCTGGTAGGCAAATTTTGTTATGTTTGGACAGAACCCGGCTAGCTATTTTCCCCCCGCTGCTGGTGCCTGCTATTGCCGTACGAATATGTGCGTGGTGTCAATCATCTCATCTAAGAAGATGGCAAGAAACCGAATAAGCACTTTCCCCAAAACACCTAACTATTTTTTTAAATACGTCAATTACAGTAAAGATGATTACACAGTCTAATTCAGAAACAATTGCTGTATGAGAGAAAATCTACAATGTCAGTGCCAATAAACTGCTGTCTCCCACTATAATTAAGTGACAGGTCATGCCATGGTGCAAGCACAAGTGGAATTTATTACACTAACGATGGCTGCATTCCATTTAGGTGAGCCAGCTCTAGGGCTTTGGTATTGTGCATGCTCCCTCACTGACATGGCTTACTGGGAGACTTAATGGAATGGAGCCATCGTTAATGTTATTATTTACACCTGTGCTTTTCCTGCTTTGACAAGGCAAAATATCTCCTCGGAAAAGGGTCTGTTGGCGTGCAGAGGGTTTTTAACCTCTTAATGGTCATAGAGATGGAAATTAATCCTTGCCTTTTAATGGTCGCTGGTATGAAGGCTTACAGGATTTGTGGTGCAGTTGGATACAGCAGAGTATAAAACAGGTGTGGTACCGCTTAGACCTGGGAGTGATCAAAATCCAAACCATAGGCATCGCCTGGCCTGGGCATTCGCGTAGGCCCAAAGTTTTTTCCTTTAGCCCTGAATAATTCTCCACTTTGAGCGGTTTGTCATTAAAGAAGATGGCAGTGTTGTAATTTTGTATCTTAAGTGAACGGAATGGAGGCAAGACCAATCAGAGAGGGTTTACAGGAAAATACGTGGAAATACTCGTGTCTTATTGAGACAGGTCTCAATGTCAATTCTTCAATTGATAGGGTTACTATCACAGACAGTATATAATATGGATGCAGTCTCTGTAACGTCACCCATAGGTTTCTGAAGAGCCAGTGTGATGCTCAGTGTGGTGGCTCCATGGAGTCCCTTAGTTCGGTGAAAGAGAGAAACTTCAGAAGGTGTACAGTTGTATTTTTCTGTTTAATAAGGAAAATAGGTGTAAGATTTTTTTCATCCTGTCCTCTGTGCTCTTTGTGTGTGTGGTACAATGAAATGTGTTGGACAAGAAAACAGGTCAGCTCAGCAATAAGAGCACTAGTAATATAATATAGAATATAAGATACTTTTTTTAAAGATTATAAGGTAAATATTCATAATACTTTGAGTGTTACAATAATCATAATACATTTGAAATAAATATACAAACTCAAGGACACTTTAAAACTTGTAAAAAAAGTTGTAGAGTAAAAAAGGGATTAAAAATATTACTGTCTGTCAGAGGCTTAACCCGTTGAGTTTGTTAGAGGGAAGTTTGAGGCATCTCCTAAAACTAGAGATTCTGCGAATTCCGTAGATACGACTAATAGCTTCATGGTGAATACCAGTTTTGTGGTGCACTGGGTGTCTGTCATTATTTATGCATCTCCTGTTTGTCAACAGATAAACTTAGATAGCTTTGATTGGTAACTGAGTCATCTTTGGTAACAGTTCCCCTGTACTGTAATTACCTTATCTGTAGTGTGTAGTCTTTAGGTAAGTGTAGTAATACAAGTTTTATGTTTCATTCTGTCATTGACCACCACAAAATATACTGCAAATTAAGTAGCAGAATAGTAAGTAGCAGAATTGTCCTGAGAAAGTAGTAAGTAGCTAGTATACATAAAATTTCATTATTAATGTTACTATCTGTTTTAACTTCTCAGAATAGCCAGCAACACGAGAGGATGGGCAGCCAACACAGCAAACAGCAGTAGTCATACAGTGTAGTAAAATTAAATGAAATTTAGGCAGTAGTGTTCCAGGAAGAACAGCAGGGACCACCCAAAAAAAAACGTGCACGTGCACACACACCATGACCTCAGGCCCAGATGGTCTGGGCTAGAAACGCCCCTGATCCAAGCCCGATCATATCAGTATTTCTCCTTTCACCTTCACATGATACGGGGGTGGGGAGATATGGGTCTGTGTTGAGCTGTCCAGGGCTGACAGTGCATACACAGTCTGCGCTCAGTGAAAAGACAAGTGGCCTTTAGCCAGTGTTCCTTCTTTCCCAGTGTGTCAGCCAGAAGATTCACATTATAGCTGACGGACAGTGGTATCATATTGTAGACATGGAAACAAGAAGAATATTCACTGCTGTCTCCTTGTCTCTCTGGTATTCTGTAAAAAAAAACCCTACATTTTGCACAATGACCACAAATTATATCTCCATACCTACTATTCACCATGGATCATTTCACGCAATTCTCTTACTTTTATAGAAATTCTGTTGTTTAATATTTGTAAATTCTTATACTGTATGTTTAAGTGGGCTCAGTTTTTCACTTTGAAAATAACTAAATCCCAACAGACATTCAATCTGATGTAAAAAGACAATTCTGCTGGGGTTTTTTGGTGGCAAACAATGTAAAATACATGGTAAGAAAATGATGATGTGATACTCTATATCCCTGGGTTTTATCAAGAGAGGTATGATCCCCTCCCATTTGCTATGGCGCCTGCATACGCATTTGTTTTTGCTTGAGTGTGTAATTAATTATTATCAAAGGGAAGAGAGCCATTTATCCTGCTGACTTTGATCCATCTGTGCAAGAGCCTGACATGTGCAGCTCACAGCATGCATTTTAGATTTTCTGGGGGGCAGAAGATAAAAAATAAATAAATAAAAGTTTGAACACATTTAAACTGTTATTTTGATCACCCAGGTTTATATGAATTGTGTTAGTGTCATGTGGGGCCATAAAATCAATTTGTTTGCTCTGACTTTAATGAGGTATTTAATTCCAAGGCACCTGCTGTCGTCTGTCGATGTTAGCAACACTGGAAAATGATTTGTTTGGGGTTTAGACAGTTAGGACATCCACAGCTAAAAGCCTGCTCCCCCCACATATGAACATGAACAGATAGCACCATTTGAAGAGCTCAGAAATCAATTCACAGCTACAAAAGAAAACCAGTTAACCTTAGAGGTCTTTGAGAAACCCTACAATTTTCACTATGTGCCTGGCCCAAAAGAGGCTGTTTATTCTTACTCTTGGTTGGTGCTGCTGTCTGCTCCCTGTGTCAACCAGGCTCTCAAGCCCCAAGAACTGAGGGTGAAATTGAAGCTGATGTATGCAGACGTGAGCCCCTAAGACGGACACAACACCTGCCTGGTAGCTCTGAGCTCAGCACCTCCCCAGCACTAACTGCCTCAGACAGCCAGTAGCCAGAGATGAGGTATATACGTGTGTGTGTGTGTGTGTGTGTGTGTGTGTGTGTGTAGATGATGGTTATACAGCACAGGGCCCGTTAAAATCTAAAATGAAGGGGGCGAACTGAGAGTGTAACTCAAGCAAAGAGTGGATTTCAAAGCCGACAGCTTCCACAGAAGCTTCATGACATCCATTATTTATTGAGTTCTCTTTGACACATTCAGCCGCTTCTTCTACCTGCTGTTTTCAGATAGAAGAGAAGAGTACGCTCCTCTTTCTGAGCAAATTGATACAATCAGCAGAGAATGTAATGCACAATAGTTACTCTCAACATCACAATAAATTAAATAGTAATGTACTATTCATTAGAATTAAAGTCATGTTTTTTGCCTGGCAAATGAAAAATGATTTGTCTTTATCTTATACTGTTATAATATGGGTTTGTGGATTATCTCAAGGTATAGTAACTGTAACTGTACCCTGGAGTCCCTTGGCAGAAAATCCCCAATGTCCGGTAGTTTTAATGAAGTGAAACAAAATGTCAGTTTTTCACTACTGAAAAAATAAGTTCTATTCATTTTACATGTTAGAATCATGGTACATGTTTCTTAACACCCTTGGGGGTTCTCATAGTTCTGCCTTACCAGTCTATGAAATTCACCTCTGCTCATTAACTCTTAGCTTCCTGAACTCCTGAACTGATACATCTATTGTTATTTTAAAATGGTTGAAAAATGGCAGTGTGTGTGTGTGGCAAATGGCCTTTCTGCTCCTTTTTCCAATGCTCTGTTTACCACATCAAATAACAATATATCTTTTGGCTCTTGAGTGCACAGAGATCTCAGGCTGTTCAGCACTTCATGAATATTAAACCGAGCGCCAAGCTTTGGGAGTCATATAACCACAGCTTTAATGTACAAAGTGAGGGCTTAAAATGTGTGCACAGTCACTTGCATGCTCACTCATTTCAGGTTTTTTCAGGCTGTTTTGGATCCTTTACAGAATCCTTAGGGATTTAACTAAAAAGCATGTACATCCTAAGGTGTCTGTTCTTCTCTCACTCTCTTTGCAATGGCCAAGCTTTTTAGCATGTAGATGGCGCAAGTATCACCTCCAAAAGGAAGGCTATTTTGTGAGTCAAATGTTGGAAAATGTTGCCATACCCTGGTGAAGACGTGCAGGGCTTACACTCAGAGAAAAGTGTCCCTCTCGGGGGTCAAGTGGAGGAGAAAGCTGACTTGAGCAGAGTGAGACTCTACCTTCCTCATAAGGCCAAGCCTCAGTAATCGCTGTGCATCGAAAGTACGTCACAAGCGTCACTCAGGGAAAAAAGATTTGCTTTCATTTTGATGACATTTAAATAAAGCATTCTTGTAATAATCCCTCTCCTGATGCAGCACTTTATATGCAACAATAACCGCCTTGGCTTTAAAATTGCAGGATGTTCAGCAGTGAAAAACATTTTTACAATGATTTGAAAATGAAATGCAACACAGAACTGGGTGTGTGGTTGAAAAATGATTCTTCATTTACATCTGCCGAATCACCCGACTGGAAACTGTCAAACCCATCTTGTGTAGCACCAACTGATGCAATGTCATTTGCCTGCACAAGACCCTTCATGAACATTACACGATGACACTTGTTCTCAACAGGAGTAAAGTATTTTCACACTCCACAGAATTCATCA
This sequence comes from Siniperca chuatsi, assembly GCF_020085105.1. Lineage (NCBI taxonomy): Eukaryota > Metazoa > Chordata > Actinopteri > Centrarchiformes > Sinipercidae > Siniperca > Siniperca chuatsi. The sequence goes on along the minus strand of NC_058043.1, from coordinate 22,284,715 downwards.
CTTTCCAGTCAGGCAGATCGTTGGCCTGCCTCTCTCCTCTGTCTCTACCTGTCATCTCACTGACCATTCAGGAAAAATTATATGATGGCAAAAACCTCGCCACCATTTCCTGGTTCACTGCATATGGCTCTGCGCTCCAGTAAATCTTTGCTGTTCATATCTGGTACATTTGAACTGGCTGCCGCTGAGAAGCGAAGATGTCAACTAGCATCCCGGCAGCAGCAGGTGCGGCACATTAGCCAGCTTTCTGTTTACTGCTTTCCTCCTGAGGCTAATGTGGCTTGACAGAAACATGCAATGAATAAAGATAGATCAGGGTGTGGTGGTGATCAGTGTATTGTGCATCACATGTAGATGCCATGATGCTGAATATTAAGGGAAAATTCAAATTTGCAAAAATGGAATTGTTGTCAAATGATGGAGCAGTGGAATGAGTTGTGATCATTAATTATTAACTTATGAAAACATTATTGAGTGATTACAAACATATTAAAACTGAACATAATGTAAAGTTTCCTTCTACTTAATAATTGCTCTTTATAAGCAAATGACTCAGCAGTCAGTAGCTTTGTGATCACTTACGATAAATGCCACCTCTGTGGACTCACAGTGCCTGCTAGTCTGTGGGGAGCTGGACAAGCAAGACTATTGAAAAGTGCAGTGTTAATAAGCCCTCATTAGAGCAAGCTCTTCATCACAGGAGGTGATGCAATCTTCTGTACTCTCACTCTCAGCAGCCCTTGGCATTTTAACACAGTGGGCGCAGATTGCAGTCAACTGCTTTTTAATCTTCTACCAAGTCTAATTCAGCTTCCTACCGGCCAGCTAAGTGACCAACCTTTTGGTCAGCCCAGCGAAAGCAACACTGACTAGACATCCAGCCCCATATGTGGCGCATGTTAAGCCCTCAGCATTATCTTAGAACATTTATTAACTCATCATCTTGTTTTAAATCATTGCATCTTCAATTGAGTCTGAACAAACCTGAACATGCTTCTGGCCAATGTAACTAAAAACAGCACACTCATAAAAAAATAGTAGGCTACAAGAAATAACGTAGTAAGTTCTTTATAGGTATTTCTATAGAGAAAAACCTAATAAAGCAAGTTGTCTGGAAGACAGTCATTTCTTATGAGAAATTATTTGTTTTGGCTACAGTGGGCTGCTGGTTATATAGTTGTCTGTACATATTGATGGAGTGAGTCCTTATTTCAAACAATTCTGGGAGCTTTGTTGTCACTTGTACTTATTATCTCTCTTCATATTTCAAGAAAAATGAAACAATAGATTTCTAAAACTAAACTTGTACTTGAAAATGTCCCTGGGGGATGATGTTTCCTGTCCCATTCTGCTAGTAACTGTAAAGCAAACTCTTCTGCAGCAGCACACTGAAATGTGAGTATTTTAATAACATTTTACCACACTGACACGTTGAACTGCCTGCCTATCTCCATGCATTTGCTGTATGTAGAGTTCATTACAACCCACTCCACATCTCACAGTGATAAGGTTTAAATGTAAATGTATGCTCCTGCAGATCACTCACATTCAATATCCCCCCTTACCCAACAGGCCTCACAGTCAGAGTACTGGGAGAAATCAGTCCAGGGACTGTGGCAACACCTTTTGTTGCCATCACACATTCAAATGGGTACCTGTATTAAATCTCCAGTTTCAAGACACCTACCTGCTCCATAAAAGAAACATAAAGGTGTAGTGCGTAATAAGAAGCACACGAAGAAAGACAGAGCTCCATCTGCACATGGCCAGCTAAAAAATGCATTATGTCATTTGCAAGATGATGGGATTTCCAGAGAGAGTTTGTTCACTGATGAGACTCGTCCCGTGTTCATCAGCATTCCCAAAGAGAGAGCACATGATTCAGGCCGCATTATGCAGAGTCAATCACTTTTGCATTTGCTTGTGTGTGCAGCTACTTAATTCCATCATTATACCCTGTTGTCATGACAACACTATTATACATTGCCTTCAAAGGGAAATTGGAGGTTCAACATTGAGCATTCACAGTTGCTGAAATGCACTGGGTAGATTGACAGTGTGTGAGGACAATGTGGACCATGTCAGTGTGTTCAATGGCTTGAATTTTCTGTCTTACATGAAATCTTCATGAAAACATTCTCTTGTATTTTTGGCAGCAGCACTGGTGTAATGCATATGTAATGTATCTGTTTAAACTGAAAAAGCATACTTCTACATTTTAGAAAAACATCTAAAAATCCTAATCAGAGCCTAAGAAAGAGAAGAGGGCTCTTTGAAATTGTCAGCCAAATCCTCAAGTGTACACATACATGCACCCCACACACACACACACACACACACACACACCTTATACAAAAACACACTGCAGTTCTAGTGGCCTGGCTTAGCGTCAGTCTTCTAACAGATGGGTTTTTATTACAGTTTCATGTGCAGCGGTGCCAAGCTCACCAAATAAACTGGCATGTGCTCCAAACCGCCCCTCTGGCGAATTCATGTGTCTTATGAACAACAAGGGCTCTGGTGTAGTGTGCCAAGCTCTAAAAAATCAGCTTAACAGCAGGGCAGAGAAGCGATCGGTATGGTTCCAACTTTATAGTGATGATAAAACACAAAACAGGCAAGGGGGTTGTTGACAGCCAAGCTGTTCTGTTCCAAGTTTGAAAGTTGATGGTTTTGTATTTTGTCCCAGAAACGTAAGTGTCTGAGCTGCTTAATTGATAGCGCTACTCATTTTGGTCATTTCATGACCACAAAGAGGTTTGTCATAAAGGTTTGTGATGTCTCATACACCTGGAATTGTGCATAACACTCATGGTAAAACATAATTTATTATTATATTTTATTAGAATAAAAGATATGGTTGGGGACAGTGATATCATACTTACAATAGCTGTCTCAGTTGTGTATGTTGTCTGTATGTAAACACTGATCACAAGCAATTGCTGTGGCTATGCCCCCCCCCAGTTACTGTTGCTATGCATGTCAAGCTTTCCATGCTAGCACGGTTCATATGCAGTTTACAATGATAACTGTGGCAGATTTAACTAAACTAAATTCGTAGTCATTTTTGAAACAATGGGTTCTTGATTTCAGGCAGAGGTAGACAAAAGTGGGCTTAATTTCATTTATAGCCAGTGACTGAAGATTTTTTGGGCTGAAATAACAACTGCTGCTGGTGGATTTTATTAGTTAGTAGTTAGTTAATTCACCTAATGTTAGCTAGCAGTTACATGAATTGTGTTGTTTCCAGCTGACTAATTTTAAAAGGACAAATCTTGAATATGTATTTGATGGCTACTATATGGTGCTAAAATCTTGTTATTTTTGTTATATTTTGTTTTAACATAACCCTGTTAGCTAACATGCAAGTAACATATGTATTTTAAAACAGCAGCCTAAAAAAGAGAAGGCTTTTAGAATGAGGACTAAGTGAAATCATTGGCAAATGTAACACTATCTTGGGTAATGTTTGATGGAGTATAAACTTCCAACCCAAATCCAAGAGCATGTCAAATCTGCTAACTCTGATAGCATCTAGAACTGGCTTCCACACAGTGGGGAAATACACAGTGGAAATACATCACCCTCCAAAGTCTTTAAATGGAGAGTATTTTACCAGTATCTTACTTTTAGTGCCTATACACACGAGTTCAACGTGTGGAGAATCCTGAGATCGACAGGCCTGCTGTGCCTATTTACGTTTGCTAAACTATGATTGGACAATAATATATATATATATATATATATATATATATATATATATATATACACATTGAGGATACTTTGTAATGTGTTTGAGGTTTGTGTTTTGACATTTGTGAGAGTGCATAATGTGCTATTCTTCTTGAATCCCAGCTCGCAGTCGTTGCCTCTTGTTCGTCCACATCTGGCCATCATCCCTAAGAGGAGCATGACAGTTGGCATTTCTGTGGTCCTGTAATTGCTCCTTCAGAGGTTCTGTGGGATTCGGCTCTGCTCTCCAGGATGAAAGCAGCAGACTACTGAGTGCATTTATGGAAAAGCTTAAGCTTCATTCAGACTGAGCAAGAAGTCATACACATGCAGGATTACATATACGCCTTGGGGGAGATATGAATTATTTATTGTGAGATGCAAGATTTGTTGGACACTAAGCTCATTTCATGCATACATTGATCATAAAAGACCAAATGTACAAACTTTGATCTGATATTTGGCAGAACAACAATTATTCAAGGATAAAGACAATCGTCTTCATTGTTTACCTCAGCTGCAGAAAAATGTAGTTTAAAACTAATAAAGTCTGTAATCAAAGTTTTTCGACGCTGTCATTATTCCTTTGACATTCCAAAGATGTTCATTATATTACTATAAATAAAATGCCATGTTCTGAATCATAAAATGAAAGCTCCAGAAAGATGTTTTTGTGCAATAAAGTGGAGAATGAAATAAAATAACCAACATTTTGTGGACCGTAGAGGGCTCAAACAAAGAAAGCACTGAGATGATGAGATGCTGGTTTAAGGCTGTAGTCACAGTGTCAGAGTATAATGAAAATAAATGGTGCAATATGTGCTAAGTGGAACCATTGGGACTAGGCAGAAGGAGAACAGTGAGCAGGCAACTTCATAATGCATGCAGAAAAATATTTTGTTGAGATTTCAGTGGGATTCTCATAATTTGATAGCAGAGGGGAAAAAACATAGTGCTTTATGGTGTATAATCTCTCTTTGTTTTCATTTGCAGGTATAGAATTTGTACCCATGGAGTGACACCAAATGGTAACTAATGTATCAAGACAGTTTTTAATCCATTAAGAGAACTTTAAAAAGACTCTATCTACAGTAGATGTCTTAGTAGAAAGTAAACTTTGCCCAGGGGAACTTATTAGGCAAATACTGAAAGCTTAGCTCCCACTATTTCTGACCTGGACCCTGTTTTCTCATCATCCTCGATCATACTAACTGATTCTGAACAAAATCTTGTTAATTGCTTCCCTGTCAAGCTGTTTTCACTTCTGCGTAAAGCTCTCAAGAGAAGTATAAACAATGAAAGTTAGGTTGTGGAGCAAGAACTAATAAATTGAAATCCATATGGGTGTTTAATACCGAGGTTACGTAATCTTACTTGTTTGTATATTTGTTAATTATGAGATCAAAACATTTGCTTGTATTTTTTACATGCAAAATAGTATCTTAAAGTCTAATTTTACTATATTTTATTTTGGTCAAAAATAGGAACCAACTCCTAGTAGAAAATAGCATACACACACACTCATATCGAACTTAAAACTACATACATTTCAGAAGATTCAGCTTGGAGAAATTCATATATATCACTGTTTATCCAGTGAGTAAGAACAATACTCCCAGTCCCATATAAGATAAACATACACAAGTCTATGTGAAATTGGGATGAGTTAGTAAAATAGCTATGTCCTCGGAATAGATGATACTGTTATGTTCCAAGTACCAAGTAGTAATTATATCAACATACCCTCACAGAGGTTCCTAGACCTTGGACATATTACCGTGAGTAAATATCTGAAGATTAAAATAGGCAAAAACAGCAGCATAATTTACAATTGTATAATATACAAGCAGTTCGATGAGAAATATGACTATTTGCATGTATAGTATCAAATAATGATACAACATTTATTGATGTTAAAATGTTAATAGGATGCTGTATGTGCAGATTTATCCAGACATGTGTACTGAGAGAACAGCTTTAGAGGATGCCAAGCACTGCTAAATTCTGTACATCCCATCATAATGCCACGTGGATCAGCAATATACCTCTCAGTTTTCCTGCTGGAGCAAAATCCTTTTTGCTTGAAAGATTTGCTCTTGCTTTTCCTGTCCTCGTGTGCTTAATTTATGCCCTTTTTATGCAAGAATCTTACAACCCATGAATTATGGCCACCTTCTTGCAGTGTTTGCATTGGAAATGTGCTATAGGTGGCCATAAAAATGCTAGCGCTGTGACAACACCATTAGTACAGATGAGCGTTGAAAGGTAAAAAAGAGGCGATCGTTTCAGAGGGCTTGCTGCTCTGCCAACATTCTGATTAGCCTCAGCTTCCAGGTATGTAATGACCTGCCACTGCTACTAATCCATTGCACAGCAGGGGCAGGATACACCCTCCTCCTCCCTGCCCCCGAGAAGACCTCTGTTTACATTAAACATAGGATCATGGCCCTTTCAAGTTGAACAGGAATGAGATGGAGGTCGGTAATGGGTAAAAAAATAGATACGATAACATGTATGTACAGCTTTTCTTTAGGGCTGAAACTAATCTCTTTATGTTTGATGAATATGTAATGTGAATGCTGTAGCCATTCTACACAGATCTTTACAATGGCATGTCTATGCAAACTGTTGACCAGGCAGCAAAATATGTCATTTAGATTTAGGTCTCTTTGGTTGAATTCAATATTCCACTTCCACATTATTCCTTTTTCTTGGTTCAGTAATGCTTTATTTTACAGGTCTGTTATTTCCTAAAAATGTCCTAATAATTTTCTGACAGTCTCCTGGAAAGAACTATGTAATTAATTTGGTGCTAACTATACGCAAAGTAAAAGAGAAAGAGACAGTTAGTTTAATTAGTTTAGTTTTGTTAGATTTCCACGCAGTAAAATTTAACATTTGCATGTTATGCTAAGCTGATGAAAAGACTGTAGGTTACACTGGCAATTAATTGAAATTAAATTGAAATTTCCTTGGAAATTATTGGGAATTTACAGAACCTTAAAATAAAGTGTTACTTTTATTTTATATTGGTACATTTTCCTATCCTGGTCTTTGTAAGTATATGAGTTGCTATGAACAGTAAATGCTAAATGATCTAGATTATTACCTAACCTGGTTGTACAATGAATATAAGGGGTCATGAGAGGATTACTGTGGTGGGAAATGAGTAAAAACAATATTTGTCTACATAAATGTATTTGTGTTCACTTTTAGGATTTTTCTTTAATCTTTGCCCATTTATTTTCCTACATAAATACACTACTGTGTAGTTTTATCTCTACAAGCCTCTAAAAATTACTCAAATGAAACAGTCAAGGGGTTACAATTAGAAATTGCTTTGTATTAATGGGTCACAAGTGAAAAGGGCTGTGAATAGACTAGATAACAGCCATTAATCAGATGTTTCATAATAACAGCGAGTGTCAGTAAGTTTATCACCCTGTCAGTCTGTCACCTTGATCCTCTCAACCCTTAAGGCTGTTTTTCATCAATGTTGATTCTAACTAAATTCAACAAACAGTGAAGTAATCACATACTTTGCTTTATGATTATATATTTGTTACAATATGTTGCACTTTGTGGCTCACTTTATTAAGAGAGCAATCCAGTTTCTTTTTAACATAACATATACAATCATGCTATATGGTAGATGAAAAAAAAGACTTTTGATATTGGAATTACACTAGATTTGAAGTGCCACTGTACAACATTAACACTTACATGCTAAGATAACACCACACAACCATACAGCACGGGCCATTAAATGGGCCAATGTCATTAGGAAAGAGGGTGTAAGGCAGCTGTGGGAAAAGTCTGTCTGTTGAAAGTTGTAATAAAACATCACTTTAAGTGGTTTCCTCAAGGGAACACAAGAGCACTGAGGTGAAAGTGAGGAGAGAGGCCAGTGGAAGAGAGGCAAAGCACTGTAGCAGATTTAGAGATAGTGCTGCAGAATAGAGATTGATGAGGTGCTGGAGAGGGGAGAGGAGGGTTGAGAGAGGAAAGCAGATGCAGAGACAATGGTAACAAATGGAGGAGGAGTGCAAACATTGACAAACACAAAATAGAGAGGAAATTGATCAAACTGTGGAGCTCATTGAAGGATGCATCCCAACTGAGGAAAGTGTTCTTTTGAAGGGTGTAGAAGCTGCAGAGTAACTGGTAGATGGTGAGATGCTGAGAGAATGTCAATGTAGGCCGACTGTACGAGAGGAAACATCTACAGTCCAATTACTGAGAGAACAACAATAGTCACAAGATGCAATGCAGGTGTTACAAAAAGTTCTTACATAATTTATTAAAATTATATGAAGTTATAAAATGTTGGAAAAAATATTCAGGTTTCTTTCCAGCAATCTTGGTCTTATTTTCTTGCATTTGGCCATCGTTTCTTTGAGTTATCGTTACAGTTTACTCACACTCACGTCACAGCTTTACAATGGTTTCTCTACTGAGGTCATAGAACATGAGAACATCAGAGCTACGGCTTATTTACAGTAAGTCATCAAGTAAAATCCTAAACTAAACCTGCTGTAGTGACTCTTATTATTAACTTATTCACCAGACCATTAAAATAATGTGTAGTTCCTGTCAAAGTGAACATACTGTACTACCATAAACAAAACTTCATGTGCACATAACTATGGTAAAGGTTAGGTAGTTTATACCAGGAAGTGGCTCTGCAGTGCAATGAACCCTTTTAATGGAAATTTGGGGTTTTTGCTTTTAGAATAATTTTATTTATTTTTCATGGGGATAAGTAAATAGCATGGATCAGTGCCACATACCACAGCATTTATAGCATTGATTTTGACTTGCCATAGCAGGAAAAGCATGTTTAGCTGCATCATAACTTAAAATAGAAACTGTGTTATGTTATTTAATTTATCCCTCAAAATGAGAATAGCTCCTTTACAGTGTCCTGTCGTACTGTGTCTCATTGTGAACAGATTAACTTTCAGACAATAGACACAAGGTTTACAGAGAGATACACATAGTCTCCAATGAGGACACAGAGCATCTGTTTGTGATCCCTTTACAAAATGGATTTGCACAATTTTGCCTTGCTTGCCTGCACAAGGGACGTAGCAGAAACTAAATGGATAGATAAGCAGTGAATGAAATGAACACATACTCACAACTATGGTAGCCGTGTCAACGTAGCGATAACATACCAGAATTTGACAAGTGAGAGAAAAGGCATGAGTCAGAGTGTAATTAAAATGGAGGGTTTGTCTGTCCGTGACACAGAATACAATTTTGAGATGTTTCAAAAAACCCTAATCACTTGGTTGCTATGAGGAGCACATTCCTGCGCAGTCGTGACCATGAACAACACGGATTAGGGGTTGTGGATCACAGTGTGATGCCTCAATTGGAATACAGTGTGTCTGTCTGCATACCAAACAACTAATTCTGTGGCCTGCGCTCTAGTGAATTCTCTCACATAATAGACTTCAATCACAGGTTGACCTGTAATCATTCTGGCAGCTGCTAATGTCAGTGTGACTGTTAACAAGAGCAGCCAACAGGAAATTATGACACATTTCAAGGACTGAAATATAAGCAATATTAGACTTTAGTCCCACCAATGCTGAACCAAGTTAATAATTCTAAAATGTCTTTCAATTATAGACAGCCACTATCTGGATTGTAATCAGCTTCAGCCAGCTGGATTTTATTATTATTATTATTATTTTTGTCTTGACATTTCCTAATTCATCCTCCTCTGAGCTTTAGAGTTTTCTACTGCAGGGTTTCACCCCGTGTTTACTGATGCCGATGCTGCAGAGAGCAGTGCCAGTCATCAAAACACTGAGCAATGTCATGTCAACCCATGAAATATTAATGGAAATCTCTGTGTACAATTAAGGGCGACAAAAAGAGAACAATGAGCACAGACTGTTGTGTGGCAGATAATAATGTAATTAGCGCAAGTGATGGCTGTGATGATTTGTTTTCCATGTAAATCTACAAGAAGTCAAAACTGTATACCGTGTGGCAGTAGTGATAATAAGCAATTAGCAGTGGTTATTTCCTTTTTGGCAAAGCAGATGCACTTCAAAGTAAATGTTTTCTGACACTGTAAGCTTGTGGATTAGTCTCTATATGGTAAAAAGGTCAGTCTTTTGCACATCATCCGCAAATTAAATTCTGAATGCTACATTAAAATATTCTAGTCCACTTACTGCTCTTCTATTCGCTCAGTGTATGTTCATCATCTCGCAACTTGTTCATAAAAATCCTGGCCTATTTATATGCAAGTGCAAATCCACAACATGAGTTACCTGGTGTGCAGCCAGCAGAGCTGAAAATCTCTCACACGCAGTCAGCAATCCATCAGCAGTCCTCTGATCCGCTCATTTGAGATAAAAGAAGTCAGGCCAGCTCTCCAGGGCATTGAGGAGCACTAACACCTTCCACCTCTCAATTCCCCACCATGTAGTTCCTGTTAGTGCATCTCAGAAAATACTGCAGGAAAGGGCCAAATGTATTAAAGCAAACCCAAATTAACATAACTTCTGTGACCCTTTTTGAATAATGCAAACCTTGAATATGAAATGATTAGCATATCATAGAGGACTACAAAAAGGAAAGTTGAGAGACGAAATAATCAAGAGCTCCTTTTCTAGAAATATACTAATTGCATAACATTGTTTATCATAACGATTATAAAGCACTTTCTCAAAACTGTCAAAAATGTAATAAACCAAATTTACTGAAATAAACAAGCTCTATAAATGTTAATCAATATATTTAACAGTAGGAGAAACACATCAACCTTTGAACTGAAATTTTACAAACAACTCCTGCATTATGGTATTAAATGTGATACAACAAAAAATAGATCTAGGTTTTCTCAAGCTAAAAGCTGAAGAGTGGAATATTTGTGGAGTTAGTTAAGCTGTTTTCCAAAAAGTAATAATTGGCATCTTATTACTAACATAACAATTATCTGATTCCTTGAAATGGCTTATTATGTGAACATAAACACATTGCAAAACCATGATTAAGCTATTACTAAATCATGGGTCTTACATTATTAATATTATTAAAATAATGAATATATGATCAGGCAGATAGTCTTTTCAGAAACCAAAGTGATGTCACAGACAGTCCTCTGTCTTATTTGCAGGTGTATAGTAGGCAACAAGTGCCGTCAGACACACGCTAATCATCCCATCCTTTTTCAAGTACGTCTAATGTTTATGTGTCTGGTATCTGCTGTGGTTGTCACTCGCAATCAGTCGTGCAAGATTTGTGGTGTACTTATCCTTGAAAGGAAACACACGACGAGGGACATAAGAAAGTAGACTCTTAGAAGTGAAAGAAAAGAGCTTAGAAGTGTCAAAGGAAAACTTTCACTCTCAAACTGAGTGACTTTAGAAATTAAGGTGATGTGAAAATGAATAAACCTCAGTGTCATAATAATTTCTTTAGTTACTTAGAGGTAATTCAGTGTACATATTACAGGTGCCAGTAGAGCTTCCTCTTAGGATGAGCCTCTTAACAATGTCAAACTTTGAGTTTCGTGTTATGTCTCATGCTTTACATAAACAGGTAAGGGAGGTTCTTGCATTTCATTGATAATCCTAACCCAGCTAGCACCTGAAAGGACTGCAAGAATCAAGTATTTCTTTCTTTTTAACTGTTTGGTGTTTTGCTTTGCTCATTTCATATTACCAAATATCAACATACAGTACTGACAACGCAGCCATTGCAATCATTCAGTCACTTGCAATACTTACCTGGCAAATCCTCTGTGTGCCAATTATTACATTCGTTATCAGAATATCTTCCACATACTGTAATGCAGTTAGGATAGCAATAATTTCAAGCATCAATTTGTATTTGAAACTTTTGTTCCAGCTGCGTAAGCTGATAGTACTGGTATGTAGAATATCTTGTTTTTAACTATTCTTACCTAATCCATTTCTCCTCTCAGCTGTGCACGATTCAGGAAGCTGCAAATCTACAAACACTTCTGGGAATAACCAACCAATAAAGGGACAGTTGGAGCATATTTATTTTCATGTAATCCTGCTCTCCTGCCCATCTCATTTCCTATCCAAATAAAAACGCTCATTCCTAGCAGGGTCTCATTTCCAGCATTGTTTGAGATTTTTTTCCTGAGTGACCTTTTGAATATCCTTGAAGTTTATCCCAGTAATTCAATATCAGTTGTGTCCTCTTGTTAGTATTGGTATTTATTTCATTTTCTCTTGCAAAACAGAGAGGTCCTAAACACTTTGCTGCAAATTCTAAATGCCTGATTGCTTTGTGAGGTCTTTGCTGTTGATCCATATGAAATACATCTATGTAATGCAGCACTGACTTTATTGTAGCAACATGTATATAGTTTTCAAGGACTGGCTGTTATCCTACAGTGCATCACATTGAGAACTTTGGTCAGGTTTGTTTTCCTCAAACCACTCTCCAAAGTACATGGAATTTTCACACACAATTATTGCAATGATCAATGATCGCACAGTATTTACAGCTTCACCACTGAGTGTCTCATAATTGCATGCTGTACATTCAAACCTCATATAAAATAATGCTGTAATCCTGGTAATGTTACTGTTTTTATTCAAACTTGAGCAGTGTGTCTTTTGTTTTTTTTTTCAAACGTGATGCTAATATATAAAATTGGCAGATCATTTACACCACATTCTGAATTGGTGCTAATAACTGACTCTACCTTGAAAATCACATCTCTACTACCATCAGTGGAGAGGAGACAAAAACTGACATACTCATCTCTTTACTTTATGTGCATGGAAAGCAGATGGAGTGGATGCTCATGATCCACCATAATGTACATTCGGTCGGTCCGTCCGTTGGTCCACCACTTTGGTCCAGACTGAAATATCTCAACTATTATTGGATGGTCATGAAATCATGATCCCCAGAAGATGAATCCCACAGACTCTGATGATTACCTGACTTTTAGCGCCACCATGAGGTTGGCATTTGTGGTTTTCAAGTCAACTGTCTGAACAACTCTTGGATGGATTGCTATGAAACTCGGGATGAATCGTAATAGCGTTGGTGATCTGCTGACTTTTAATCTATAATGCCATCATCAGGTCAAAATTTTAAATTGACATTCCCACAAGCCTCAACTGTACTTTTGTGCTAAATGTTAGCATGCTAACGTGCTAAACTAAAACGGTTAACATGGTAAACATTATATCTTTCTAACATCAGCATGTTAGCATACAGACTCACAGAGCCGCTATAGCGTTGCTGTAGACTCTTAGTCTTGTTTGATTCATTGTTGTTGCCACAACCTGATGGTTGTAGTCAGATATGTGTGCAAGGATGGTTCAGTTATTAATTGTAGATGTAATTTAATAACACTTTTAATTATGTATTATCAACTTGCCATCAAAGCAACCATATCTCTTTCCCCGGAGCACAATAATCTACTTGGTGTTTTCAGGTGAACTTGTACCGGCTTTCAGCTGAAGAGGGAACAATTCATTTAAATTAAACCTTATTGCCAGGCTGGTCAACTCCTCAGTGAAAATCCAATACCAAGTCTCATTCAGCTGCATTCTTGTACATCTCCGTTTCAATCAGCAAATGAAGAAGCCTCAATAAGATGTGATAAAACTCATACATTTTAACAAGTCCACTCAGGCTACCTCTCTCCTCAACTGGCCTGTTCTCAGACCATCGCCTGTCCAGCCCCATCAAGCGGTGAACAGTCAGACACTGCGGGGTTAATCAGTGTCACTAATGGAGGCTTAGCTGCCTGGAAACATGGCCATTACCACTGGAAGGAGGGATGATGGGGTATGGGGTTGTACAGTCAGGAGGAATTTAAATCAGGTATCCTCCATGCTCGAAAGAAGTGGGAACACTAAGAGAATGCATGTGTAGATAAAGAAATGATGATGTGATCATGACTAAATTTTAACCCAAAATGACTGAGTTTTAATAATTATTAATTCTTTATTCCATTTGATCACGGTGGGTTAAACCTTTCATAATCTGGCTCACATTTTTTTGCTGAGAGTCAGGAAATTGTCTTTGTGCAGAGTATGAAGATCGAGCCAGCAGGTGACTAAAAAATCCCTCCAGTATTTATGCTAAGCTAAGCTAACTGCCTCCTGGTTCTGGCTCCACAGTCAATGCACGGAGATGAGAGTGATATTGATCTTATCATCTAACTCTCGGCTAGAGTGAATGCGTTTTTTTCCCCAAAATGTCAAACTATTGCTTCAAGTCAAAGAACCACTTTTCAATAGGTAATATTAATGAGTTTAAACAAGATAAACTGAAGGCATACAGTATGTCTTCTTTCAATACGTCCAGAAATAGTTTTTTTCTGATAAAACTGGTGCTTCAGTAGAAAATCTTCAGCAGGAAATCACAGCAGTACGCTAATGATAGTGTAAAGCGCTACATTACATTTGTATTAAAGAACAGACCTGTCAGTAAGGATACCCATCCTGCAGCAATTAAAATGTTGTCTTTTTCATTTAAAGGTTATTCATGAGACATACTGTATGCTTTGGCCGCTCTGTGTTGCGTCTATTAATAAGCCACTGAGATGAGTCCCCATGAGCTGTAATAATCACAGCATCGTTTGCTGAATACTGAGTGAGCTCTCTGGCTGTCATTGAAATGCAAAGTCGCAGGGAGTGGAACCAGTAAAGCAATGGTCTACTGCGTGCAGCTGCTGTGCAGAGAGTGCAGCAATATCAGTAAGTCCAAGTCAGTCAGGGCCAAATTACCTTTACCCTTGCTCACTGGGATAATCAGGTTAGACAGGGGACAGTGATTTAAAACAAAAAAGGTTTACCTACATTGGGTCCATCATAGAGTTCAAAATATACCTTGAGCAGATGAAGTCCCTATTACCACATCCACTTAAAGAGTAATATGATATCATTGATATTTGTAATTGTGTAAACCTGATAAAACCAAACATTGAATTTATCCTACTAATAAAAATTATTTGTGCACCCAAAGCTTGATATAGCCATACTGTTAGATTCTGAAACATCTCTGCGACTGCATTTTTTTTTTTTTTATCTCTGTAGAGAAGCGTTTATGTGTTTTAATACCTTTTGGACAACAGTGTGCTATGGAATGAAGACTTCACATAAAATACTTGATTTTGTGATAAGTTCATTGGTTTTGTCCTTCATGGGAATTGATGATAGTAAAAGATAGAATAATGATGATTTATATTCAAGAGGAAAGTGTTTGGGTGCAGAGCAACATCATAGCAAAGATTTAATAAAAACAAATGGGAAGTTACGTAGCTGTGAGGCACTTTCTCACTGCCAGTAATGCATTGGGTAGCCTACAGTACACCCAGCTTCTGCCTTTCAGCTGAGGTTAATTTTGTTGCTGCACATCAATTTCTGTTTTCGATTTTCTAACACAACTCATGGCTAAAGTCAGTGGAGAGAAAGTGCAATCATTTTTACACCTTTCATGAAGTAGAGACCTCTGTGAAAGTTGGCCAGAGGCTGGTGAACTCCAGGTGGACTGGGATTGTCTGTATGACTGATGTTCTGTGGTTGGAGGAGAATTAATGAATTTTCTATATTTGTAGCTGACCACAAAGATGCATTCAGTCCCACAGCAGTTCACTGCAGCTCAGTGGATCTGACCAGACTGTGTAGAAGAACTGTGTGGACAGAGAGGCTGTTCATTTAAATGACCTTTGAATCCATCACATTTTCTTTTATTGTTTATGCTGGAAAAGTGACAAATAAAGTATGCAGAGAAAAGAGTATTCTAAAGACACAATTACTATAACAAATATGGTACATCCTGTATGCAGATTTGATGTAGTGTGGAATTGGGACATTAATCTCCAGGCTTGGTTGTACCACACCTGTCCACTAGGTGTCCTCAGTCATTTTTTTGACTCTGTAGATCACCTGGCTGTCGCTTGCCTGCACAGCTGCTGCTAATTTGTGCATTAGTTTCTGTGTATTATTACTGCATGAACATTAGTTTATTTATCCCCTTACCTGCAAATTTATCCCCCCCCTTTAGACTTTTATCTCAAAAAGTTGATCAGCATGAACAGTCAAGTTTTAAGCTGTGTATGTTAAGCTGTCCTCCCCTCTCCTCTCTTCTGTTTTCTCCTAACCAAGGTAATCATTTCTCCCTGATAGGTGCCAACACGTTGGCCTGTCACTGCCTCTTTACGGTCCCATCCACTGCTGGCACCTCCCTGCCTGTGACACACTATCATTTTCCCCTCCAGCAGTTTTCAATTTAGATTGCTAAAACCAGCATGTTCTTTATAGACAGCGGGGAAGTAAATCTTAAAAGCTGCTGTGAAAGCACAATGACAGTGTTTCCTGTAAAGCTTTTCGATTTGACCCAGGGTCATAAGCCAGGCTGATCTGATAGAAGTTGACATCCCATTAGTCTTGCATAACCTCACTAACACCACACAATGACAACACAAATGTGCTTTTTTAAAGAAAAGTATGCACTGCCTCAAACAGTCCAAAGTTTTGGTAGATTTTTTTTAGGTGCAGTTAAAAGGATCATCATACATGTACCTGAATGCCAGCCATTGAAAACAAGATGATCAGGTTTTAACAGTGGCACACTTCAAGCAGAATCTGGCATCTGGCAGGGATTTTGGAGGGGAGTCCAGATCAGGTGGAGTCACAGCTTATCAAATGAATTCACCAGCCACTATATGCACATACAAAAACATAAATGCTAAAAACTCCCACAAATTTAGTGCACCTATTCAGTCAGTTCTTTTAACAAGTATTCATTTTCTTTGCTGATTATGGACTTGCAATGGGTGGTCAGCAACTGGTATGTGAGCCCTGAACAGTGCCCCTACTACCATTCAAAGTTAGGAATTGGGCAAGAAATGCTTAAAAGAGTAGGAATATGTGTTTTGCAAAACAGTCAGACTTAGAGCTGGGTACATTTGGCCTGGAAAACCTTTGATTTATCAACACAGCTAAACTCTAACGTCTAATGTACTCTTTTTATCATCATCATAATTATTGAAACTGACTTACACTACTGATCACTTTTGAAGGTAGTGGATAAGCCAGAAGCAATGCTGCCAGGGACTGAACCCAGCGGTGTTGATGGGAAGCTGTTGAGGGAACATGTTTCTGTCACAGCAATAGCAGCCGCCAGTCCCAATCCGGGAGAAAAATGCAAGACAAAAAGGGTTGCAATCATTTTAAAGAATACATTTTATTCCTCAGGTAACATAATTGTAGGAAGGTACAAATTATAGGGGTACAAAAATGTACTTGCAAGAAATGCAAGTATATATATATATATATATATATATATATATATATATATATATATATATATATATATATATAAACCTGGCTTCTACAAAATACAATCTTTGTTCATGATGCAGAAATACAGTTTCTCCAGTGACAAGCTGCGGAAAAAAACTGAACAACCTTTTGACCACTTGCAAAAGGGCCAAGGACTGCAGTGTGTTAACAGGAGAGGGAAAAATAAGAGCAATTTGTTTTTGCACTTTCAGTTGGTAAAAGCAACATTTCCTATTTAACAACTCTACAATTCTGCAGATAATGGACGACATCTTTGAAAAGTGCAGGGTTGGAGTGCACCACCAGACACCATTGTTTCAGCCCCACTATTTCCTACCAATCCAAACCTCTCAACCTGTTATCTTACTGCCCTGTGCCTCTGAGGAGCAGCCTGGTCCCTTCATGACCCTGCCCACCAACAAACCAACAAAGCACTATCCATCAAGGGACATCAATCTAATCTTTCTATCAGCTGTATGAGGCCCATTCAGACAGGAGGACCAGTGCATTGGAGTCACTGGTGCGGCCAGAACATGAGTTCTTCAGAAGGCTGAAGGAGAGAAATAGAAAAGAAATTGTAGCACAACTGAAATACGTTGGGAGCCAACAGGAAACAATAATTCAACTTTTAACAAATAGTTTTCACTGTACCTTATTGACGAAGATTTTGGTTGAAATATCAAAATCCAAAAAAAAAAAAAAATATCTACAAAAAAGTTCTTTCACAAAAACCAGGGCTTGGGTTGGTTGGAGGGGCGTATTAATTTCTGGTTAAATGGCCATTGTCTCTGTATGGTCTCATAAGCTGCAGCAATCGTGGGTATGCTAAGTCCCCGATGATGTGCATTCCCTCTGGCAGAAGGGACTACACAAAAACCTAGCTCTGAATTACGCAGGGCTTGCCCTGTGGGCCAGGAAATGTGGTGAGACAAGTGTATTGTGATAGGAGAACAGAATTCATGGAGATGCAGGCAGACAGTGGATTTGGTCATATTGAAATGATCAGCAACCCTCCTATATGACTCTTGATTGGATAGAGTCCATAGACAGGCAAGGACACTGTTTTGGAGCGGCATCTTACTGTGCTGTCTGTTCATGTAAAATAGGCGGTGTGGTCGGAAGTGGTCGGAAGTAAATGGTTTTTAATATAATAACCAATACAGATAATACATATTTTATAGCTGTATTGCCAACATACTTCTACATGTCCCCTGGAGGACTGGACTGTGAGGCCACTTCTTCCACAAATTGTTGTATCTTGGGAATGGATCTAGGGAAGGCAGACACATGGGAGCAAATGACTAGCTATTATTATTCGACATTGGTGTTTTGTCATTGTTGCCATCACTCCTGCTGCTGTATATTCACTTGATTTTAGTTATATTCTTATGCTTTTATTTATTTATTTATTTATTTATTTATTGTATCTCTGCACTTGTGTCTTGTTTGTTTCCTATATCTTTAAGTAGCTTAAGACTTATTAGAAAAAAACCTAACGGTGTCAAATGTTTCTTGCATAATTTAGGTGATCTGTAAAGTGAAGTAATCAGTCAGGAAATGGTATCATACTATTAAATTTATAGCCTGACACTCCAGCAGAGAAGGAGGGTACTGCTGCTGCTGCGATCCAGCCGACGGTTCCACGGCATGCTGCAATCCAACCGGAAGAGGAGGTGGTTGCGGAAGCTGCTGCGGTCCAGCGGAGAGTACGGGAACAAGGAGCTGCTGCGGTCCAGCGGAGAGTCCAGGAACGAGGAGCTGCTGAGACCCAGCAGAGAGTGATGTCTGGAACTGGAGGCCGCAGCGGTGTAATAACTGGAGACGGCAGTGGAGCTGGTGGGTCAATGGGCGGCAGAGCAGGTGGGCGGCGGTGTAGGTGAGTAGTTATTTACTAGGCTGAAGACTGGTAGGCCGGCGTCCAATCTGGTGACTGCAAGGACCACCTCGAGCCAGACAGGTGCCCCAGGTATGGATTTGGCCCCGTGGGCTGCTTGTCTAACGCCAATGGCTAGAGTCACAGGATGCCGTTGCTATCCACCACCGAATCGAAGAAGGGCGCCAGTCTGGCCCTTGGCATGGTGTAACGGGAGGTGACGGAGCAACTAAGGGAGTGCTAGTATAATCCTTCGGTATTGGTCCGACCTTCTGTTACGGACAGACACGCAGGAGACACCGATATGGAGACAGATGGGTATTTATTAGGTTACAGATGGAAAAGACAGATGTGCAGGTATGGAGATGGGGAAGTCCGCTGGAGAGAAAACTCGCTGGCGTGGGGATCGCTGGAGAGGGCCGTAGGGGTTATGCAGAGTCGCATGGGGAGTCCTTATATCAAACAAGGTCGGACAACAGTCTGAGGTGAGTGTTGGCCTTTTATACTGGCTGTCATAGGGTGCTGATGGGGAGCAGGAGTGTGATAGGGAGCAGGTGTACTTGATTAGCAGACGGTGGAGCCTGGCATATCCATGACATCAATGATGTTTCAGCAATAAAGCCAAAACAACAAACAGATTAAAACAAATGTAGTGAAGATTGAAGGAGCTACCGGCTGCTGCATTTCCATGCGCAGCCATTGCCAATTTAGAAAAATAGATAAAATAAATTAAAAAATTACAAATCACTATTGAAAAATAAATCCAATTTTATGACATGACGCTATGGTTTAGGACGTCTACTTGGCACAAAAACGTCTTGGTTAGGTTTAGGGAAACATTGTGGTTCTGGTTAAAATGACTTTGTTGGGGTTAGTGGAGCATCATCATCATGGTTACAATAATAAACACATGGTTACAGTTAGGTAACGATTGTGGTCATGCTTAAAAAACAAAACAATTTGACAACTATTGACTTGCGATTGCAATCAGGAAACAAACAGCAGCCTCCCTTGTTAAAGTCTGACGTTTTGTTGACTCATCATCCAGCCCGACCTTCTCCCTACACAGACTAATGTCACTATATAATAACGCCACCTGACTTCCTCTTTTGATCCGTCAAAATTACTATAGCAGCTACAGGGTGCTATCACTTGAATGTAAACATAATGTTTTGGAAACGACTGCCGCTTGTCTCATTTTTCATGCAGTGCTGTTGTCTGTCTGAACATGGCCTTAGGCTTTCTTTCACTTCAAAAAGTATAACACACCTCCACAGAGGAAATTTCACCAGGCCTCTATGGTGATGCCACACATACAATTAAGAGGACACAAATCTGTCTCCTTCCAATGAGAGAGAAGCCTGATTCCTTCCTTGTTGTCAGTGGTGTATATGAAGTAATGACCAGGGGGAGATTTTCCTCTCCTGCTACAGGAAAGAGGGCAAAATGAAAACGCAGAACAATTACCCATTCTTCCACTATGGTATATCTATTACCTGATAAGGTCAGCGCTCATTTGTCTCCTTAAACACCCCGTCAGCTGTTGGCGAGCAGGCAAGCAGTGAGGTTGTGCTGTGGTGATCAGACACAGGGAGGAACTGGATGGAGGGCGATCACCGGGGTGCCTTAATGAACAGTGGGACTGTTTTTATCAGCTCATGCCAGGAGAGATCCTCCATCACCACGACAGACTGGACTCACCTGGGGCTTGATTGTGAAACGGTTTCTTTCAATTCGGCTAGCAAGCGCACTGAGCAGATTCTTCATGTTTTGTCGTTCTGTATTGTTCTTGGTTCATTATACCTGAAAGGAGAATTCATTATTTGAATTTAGCCCAAGGCTCTGAAATTCATCTCTACTGTCAGATCTGTGTGTCACATAAGGAAAACTATCAAGACAAGTGTAAATTGTGTCTGAATTACTTGTTTTCCAGCTAAACTGGACCGGGAATATTGGATCGTAGAGAACCCTTAAAATTAGCTCACTTGGCTTGTATAGCTTGTAAATAAAAATTGATCGGGTATTTTATAGTTTTATATCTTTAAAAAAATAGATCATAATCTAGGCTTGCTGTCATGTTCTCAAGATATCTGCTGCTTCAGAAATTTTATTTTTTTTTGTTGTTGATTTCATTTTAAAAGATAACCCATCATTGACTGCAACATAAGGCTTCCATCTGGTAGGGAGATACATGTGATCTCCAATACCCACTTTCGCCACAACACAAAAGTCACATGCACTGTGACACTAATACTTTAGCATTTAAAAAAAAAATTCATATGTTTTACAGAATACAACAAAAGTGATTTGATCCTATGTCCAACGTCTCTGAATTCTGTAACTCTCATTTAAGTAAGATCTCAATAAAAGTTAACAATGTAGAATTTTATTTTATTTTTTTTTTCGACCCACTCAGATTCTTATGCATGGTGCGTTACCACTGTTGCTCTAGGTGTCAATAGAGGTTTTCATGCAATAGGTTGCAAAGTCAAAGACACCAATCAACATCAGCAAGCCCATTGATTTGTCTGATAATGAGTCCAGATAGCCACTCTCCAAGGGCTCCCAAGGCATAACACATCAATACACACTGCATTTGAAAACTTTTTGTTATACAAACTGAAAGCTTTGCTGATGTTGCTGAGATGACAAGCAATAGCTAACATGTCCTTTATTATAAGCTAAAACAGCTGATGATGAAGACTAGTGATGCTTTGAAGGGTACATGCTGAGAGATATGAACCTGCCCATGATAAAATAAAAATCCCTACTTAAGTTCATTACAGATGAAGGCGCTTAAAGAATCAAGCTAAGTCAAAAAAGAAAGAAGAATATTAATTCAATTTAATTATTTTAAGCTAGAAAAAAAGGTTAAGGTTGCAACATAAAAACTACATAAAGTGAGGGGTTCACCAAAGTCAAGACGATACATCATCTGGGAATCATGAATGTCTGCACAAATGTTTATGCCAATCCATGTAGTATGGTTAAGATGTGTCACTGGATAAGTGAAAACTTTGACTTCCTTGTGGTGCTAAATTAGTCAGGGGATCGCCAAAGTCAGTAGGATTCATCATACATGAATGTGTGTCCCAAATTTCAATTTCAATTCATCCCATAGTTGAGATATTTGAGTCTGGGCCATGTTGACATTGCCAACATTGCCCTATAGAGCCATACTGCTTGTGTAACTAAAAAGTAGTAAGGACCTCAATTGGACCCACTGGCTTTTGCCTCTTTTCCTTCTTTGGGTTCCTTTGGTACAACACATCACAGCCAGATTTCTAAACAATTTACATGGTGACATCACCATAAAAGATTTCTGGGTATTGAAGCTAAGTTTTCCCAACTGTGTATTAGTGCAGCTTTCAGTTAATATTACTTGTTCTATCTAGCTGCTGGACATGACATCTAGCCAACCTCATTGACATCTGTACCACCACCCAACTGCAACATCATAACCAGCTACCCCCAACAACTCTTCACACAGTTCAATCAGTCATTAACAACCCATCATTATTAAACATTTTGCAGTGTGTGGAAGTTGAAAGGGCATGGAAGGCGTGGAGACACAGGTGAGTGCAGGTCTTATCTAGACCCTCCAGCTGTGCCCCAGTTACCCATCACTGCCTCTTGTAACAGGAATTTAGTTCAGAGTTTAAAATTAGCCCGGGCATCTATCATTTCCCACTGGCTGAATAGGTTGGTGTCGGAGACCTGGCATAGGTAATCTGTCTCCTCATGTCTGTCTGTCCCACCTCAAAGCACCATCACTCAAACACACCGCCTTGTCACTGAGGACAGAGCCAGCACCCACAGAGCAGAGAAATATTACTGTAGGACAAATAAGCAAACTCTTTTAACACATAGTCTGTGGTGAGCATCACCACAAAATTTAAAAGGCAAGCAGAATGCTTTTGTTGTCACATGTTAAGATGTTGACAAGAAAGAAATACGAAAAAACAATCTGCTATACATATTTTACATAATTTAAAATGCATATGTGAAAATATGATACCAGTGAACACTGAAATCACCTGGTGAAGAGCAGATATTGCATCTACCAAAAAAAAAGTCCATAAAATTTGCTTTCCAAAGCTGCAAGAGCATGGCTGGCATCACTATAAATCTCCCCCCTGTTTAAGAGCTGGAGTGTCTGAACACTGGACAAGAGCTACAACACATCAGCTGGAGGGCACGGACCAGCTGCGCTAACACAAGGCAGCCGATCACTCAGCTGGCGTCGTCTATTTGGGGTTAATATACTGTGACAATACACACGTACCTCATTTTGCAGTACCAATAGATAATGGAATAACACACCTGAGGTCCAAGATTTGTAAATACAGCCCAAAAGCAATTTCCTTTGAAATCACATCTTTGTCAAAGTGGTATTTCTTTATAAGACAGCTTTACTCAATTTGCATATTTTAAACTACTGTATAGCCTATCCTCTTGGTGGCTGTGAAACAGTTTAATTTCTTTTAGGTTCTTTTTGTTCCTTTAACTTACACATTTTATATTATTATATATACATTATTTATTTCAGGCATTCACGCAGAATGTTATAGGAAACCCTATAATTCCTTTCGACTGGCTGTGCACTCCCACAGATTCTGATTTATGTATTTCTTTTTTTCTATGTAATTCTGATGGGACTAATAATTGACCTTTAGCAACCTTTACAGCAATCATTACACAGCCCAAAAGATCATCCATCCATCCATCCATTTTCTACCGCTTGGTCCCGTTAGCAATCCCAGTGACTTCTGGGCCTTAGGCAGGGCACACCCTGGACAGTGGCCAACTCGTCGCAGGGCGAACACAGACACAGACAAGGACAGACCCCCAAAAGATCATTGATTACATAATTAAGCACTGAGCAAATGTGGTGAGTGGAAAATGATCTTGATGACCCCAAATAAGCAAATGCAGATTTCCATCTACATCATTATTTGCATAGTGAAGGTCATTATGGACACTTGTGATGCAGGACAAGTTCACAGTAACCTTAATACTGCAGATATACTGTATTTTACATGTACACATGAACACACACACTGCCAACACAATATAAACAATGATGAATTCAAAACCCTGTTTGGAACTGTGTTGTGTTTTAATATCACACTGAATGTCCACATGAAAAGCATGAACAAACACATGCATGCTATGAATTTCTCACATGTAAGCATGGACAGGGCCAGAGAATGAAATCATGTCTGTGAGTCATCCTCTAAATTATGTAAAGGTCCTGCACACCTACACAGGTGTTTTGACTTATTGTGGTTGTTTAGAGCTCTGAGGTTGAAGTTGGCTGAAGCTGGGCTGGGAATTACCTGATTTTACCAAACTCTATAAGAATGATACTGATGTAAGAGCTTGGTCACACCAGAAATGATGACAGCGAGATTTTAGAGTGAAATATATTTATTGCAAAAGAAACTCTGCTGAGCTTTGATGGACTGGAGAGAACCCAAGTTCTCCACCAAAATAGTGGACATTGTCATATTAGCTACGACCTGAGATCCTTTAGCACCACCAATTTTGCAAGGACTCATGAATGAATTTCTTTGTGTCACTTTGTAGTGTGACTGAGCATTACAATTGCTTCACCCCTAACAGCTGCAACAAAACAGATTGAGAGAGATGATAATCAAGCCTGCACAGACAAAAGGTCTAATCAGACACAGTGAAAACACCTGTGTGGGTAGGAGTGTGTAGGAACTTAAAAATGCCCTCTCTGTTTTAATCCATCTTTCTGAGAACTCACAGCATGGAATCAACAACATTGTCCAATGACAATGTGATAACAATGCGATAATGTGAGACGGGTCACTCATAGTGATGAACCTACCAAGACTTATTACACGAAAAAACGTCATGTTTACTAACTCAAAAGCATGTAAACAGAACCCCATTTTGTGAACACTATATTTTTGCAGGAAGAAAAAAAAATGTTACACAGTCAAAGTTATCATCACATTAGATGTCCATCGTCTCGCATTATAAATGTATGAGGGGTCATAAAAATTGTCATGTAAAGTGCAACATGATACTCAGTAACTATCTTTCTCCTGGTAGTTACACACACACACACATACATCACAACCTGACAAAGACACTAAGTGATTTGACCCTTACACACTCAACATGCAGCACACAGCTCATCAGTGTTCCCAGTCGTGGCTGCTGATATTCACCAGTATTGATCAAGGTGTCGAGGTTTGTGGAAGGTGTAATGTTTATTGATCGTGGTGCTGGGCTCGGGTTAAGGGTAAGGTCAATCTTTTCAGTCGCTCCTGAGGATTTCTTCCAGTTCTGTGGAAGAGCCCCCCTCAATCAATAGCTCATTATTGTGCTTCCTCACACAGCAGCAGGGATGGAAAGAGCACTAGAATATTTTACTCAAGTACAAGTGTAATAATGTACTAAGTAAAAAGGAGGTCAGTAAAAATGTACTCTATGTGTGTGTATGGGTGTGTGTGTGTGTGGTAAGCTTAATCTTATTCTTCTTCTTTTACTTTTGGCTGTTCCCTTTCAGGGGTCGCCACAGCGAATCATGTGCCTCCATCTAACCCTGTCCTCTGCATCCTCTTCACTCACACCAATTAACTTCATGTCCTCTCTCACTACATCCATAAATCTCCTCTTTGGTCTTCCTCTAGACCTCCTGCCTGGCAGCTCCAACCTCAGCATCCTTCTACCAATATATTCACAGTCTCTCCTCTGAACATGTCCAAACCACCTCAATCTGGCCTCTCTGACTTTATCTCCGAAACATCTAACATGAGCTGTTCCTCTGATGTACTCATTCCTGATCCTGTCCGTCCTCGTCACTCCCAAAGAGAACCTCAACATCTTAAGCTCTGCTACCTCCAGCTCTGCCTCTTGTCTTTTCTTCAGTGCCACTGTCTCTAAGCTGTACAACATCGCTGGTCTCACCACCGTCTTGAACACCTTTCCTTTCATTCTTGCTGATACTCTTTTATCACACAACACACCTGACACTTTTCCTCTGCTCCCTGTAACCTCACCGTTCCACCTGGGTCCCTCTCATTGATGCACATGTATTCTGTCTTACAGCGGCTAAGCTTCATGCCTCTGTTTTCCAGAGCAGACCTCCATCTCTCTAGATTTTCCTCCACCTGCTCCCTGCTCTCACTACAAATCACAATGTCATCCGCAAACATCATAGTCCATGGAGATTCCTGTCTAACCTCATCTGTCAGCCTGTCCATCACCAGAGCAAACAAGAAGGGGCTCAGAGCCGATCCTTGATGCAGACCCACCTCCACCTTGAACTCCTCTGTCACACCTACAGCACACCTCACCACGGTCTTACAGCTCTTATACATGTCCTGCACCACTCTAACATACTTCTCTGCCACTCCAGACTTCCTCATACAATACCACAGCTCCTCTCTCGGCACCCTGTCATATGCTTTCTCTAAATCTACGAAGACACAATGCAACTCCCTATGACCTTCTCTGTACTTCTCCATCAGCATCCTCAAAGCAAATACTGCATCTGTTGTACTCTTTCTAGGCATGAAACCATATTGCTGCTCACAAATGCTCACCTCTGCCCTTAGCCTAGCTTCCACTACTCTTTCCCACAACTTCATTGTATGGCTCATCAGCTTTATTCCTCTGTAGTTGCCACAGCTCTGCACGTATCCCTTGTTCTTAAAAATTGGCACCAGTACACTTCTCCTCCATTCCTCTGGCATCCGCTCACTCTCCAAGATCTTGTTAAACAAACTAGTCAGAAACTCAACTGCCACCTCTCCTAGACACTTCCATACCTCCACAGGTATGTCATCAGGACCAACTGCCTTTCCACTCTTCATCCTCTTCAACGTCCTCCTCACTTCACTCTTGCTAATCTTTGCTACTTCCTGCTCCACACCAGTCACCTCTTCTACTCTTCGTTCCCTTTCATTTTCCTCATTCATCAACTCTTCAAAGTACTCCTTCCATCTTCCCATCACACTCCTGGCACCTGTCAATACATTTCCATCCTTATCTTTAATCACCCTAACCTGCTGCACATCCTTCCCATCTCTATCTCTTTGTCTGGCCAGCCTGTACAAATCCACCTCTCCCTCTTTAGTGTCCAACCTAGCATACAAGTCCTCATATGCTCTTTGTTTGGCCTTTGCCACCTCTACCTTCACCTTACGCTGCATCTCCCTGTACTCCTGTCTACTCTCTTCAGTCCTCTCAGTGTCCCACTTCTTCTTAGCTAACCTCTTTCTCTGTATACACTCCTGAACTTCCTCGTTCCACCACCAAGTCTCCTTGTCCACTTTCCTCTTTCCAGATGACACACCGAGTACCCTCCTACCTGTCTCCCTGATCACAGTAGCTGTAGTGGTCCAGTCATCTGGGAGCACTTCCTTACCACCCAGAGTCTGTCTCAGCTCCTCCCTGAAAACTACACGACATTCTTCCTTTTTCAACTTCCACCACTTTGTCCTCTGCTCTGCCTTTGTCCGCTTCATCTTCCTCATCACCAGAGTCATTTTACACACTACCATCCTGTGTTGTCTGGCTACACTCTCCCCTACCACTTCTTTACAGTCACTGGTCTCTTTCAGATTACAACGTCTACACAACATGTAGTCCACCTGAGTGCTTCTACCTACGCTCTTATATGTCACCCTATGTTCCTGCCTCTTCTGGAAGAAAGTGTTCACTACAGCCATTTCCATCCTCTTTGCAAAGTCTACCACCATCTGTCCTTCTGTGTTCCTGTCCTGAAGACCAAACCTGCCCATCACATTCTCATCACCTCTGTTCCCTTCACCTACATGCCCATTGAAATCTGCACCAATCACCACTCTCTCACCTCTGGGGATGCTCTGCATCACTTCATCTAACTCACTCCAGAATTTCTCCTTCTCTTCTAACTCACATCCCACCTGTGGGGCATAACCACTCACAACA
Organism: Siniperca chuatsi; assembly: GCF_020085105.1. Taxonomy (NCBI): domain Eukaryota; kingdom Metazoa; phylum Chordata; class Actinopteri; order Centrarchiformes; family Sinipercidae; genus Siniperca; species Siniperca chuatsi. Next base: position 22,256,851 of record NC_058043.1, on the reverse strand, counting down.
TTGAACATCACCCCTTCAATTTCCAGCTTCAGACTCATCAACCTGTCTGATACTCTTTTCACCTCTAGAACATTCCTCACAAACTCCTCTTTCAGGATAACTCCTACTCCGTTTCTCTTCCTATCTGACCCATGGTAGAACAACTTGAACCCTGCTCCTAAGCTTCTAGCCTTGCTGCCTTTCCATCTGGTCTCCTGGACACACAGTATGTCCACCTTCCTTCTCTGCATCATGTCAATCAACTCTCTAGCCTTCCCTGTCATAGTCCTAACATTCAAAGTCCCTACTGTCAGTCCTAAATTCTTAGCTTTCCTCTTCTCTCTCTGCCTACGAACACACCTTCCTCCTCTCCTTCTTCGTCTTTGACCAACAGTAGTCCAATTTCCACCGGTACCCTGTAGGTCAACAGCACTGGTGGCGGTCGTTGTTAACCCGGGCCCCGACCGATCCGGTATGGAAGTCATTTTGAACGATTCGCATTTTTAATTTGGCATGTGTTTTACGTCAGATGCCCTTCCTGACACAACCCTCTGCATTTATCCAGACTTGGGACTGGCACAAGAAGACACTGGCTTGTGCCCCCTTGTGGTTGCATTAAGCTTAAGCTTAATCTTATTATCATGCGGAAACGTTAGACATTGACTTGCTAGCTAACTTATGTAGCTAGTAATAACAGCAGACTACACAGATGTAACGCGATGTGATCACATTAAATCATACCCTCAAATCTACACTCATGTGATTGGCTGAAATGGAAGGAGACATCTAATAAGCTACAGATAATGCCCTTTTGGAAAAGTTTTGTGAATGAATTATATAGATCAAACTCAAGGCAACAATTACACCAAGTGGTCAGGAGGAAGTAGATAACATATCGAATAGAATTAATAATAATATGGCACCAACTGAAGTGGAATAGTTGTTCATTACATAAGCACCAAGAACTCAATTCCTATCTGGCATTGATTGGCAATCTGAATCTTTAATATTCAGATCAGTACCACAAATCATTCTCCTGCAAAGCCGCTCTCTACATTTCACAATCAAGGACTCGTCTGAACTGGTCCACTTTGGACACTGAATTACTGGTCATGCTCATTGAAGGTTCCCAAGTCATTTGCTGCACTACCTGCAGGAATATAGGTCACACAGTTCCCATTTGCCCCACAGTGCTGTTCCATCCTCGACCCTCCAGGGTCTCATCTCATTCGCAGCTTCTACCTCTCCAGCCTGCAACTGACCATCGCTGCATCTTTTCAATAATACGCCACTTTGCAACAATTGCAACGTGGTTGAATGTCTTTCAAAGATATTTTAATAAAATATTTCTCCACACCAATAAATGTCCAGTGTCTCGCATCAGAACTGTCTTCTCACCCTGATTCCATTTTTGTGGACCACCTTCTGACAGGTCTTTCTCAGGGGATCAGCATTAAATGATCCAGAATCGGTTTCTCAGTTGTTAGAGGTAAAAAAAAGAATATGTTTTTGGCCCATTAGGGTCCTCTTCATTTCCAGTCTTTCGTACTAGTCCAATAGGCATAGCCATGAGAAGATATTCAGGGAAAATTAATCATCTGTCAGCACCCTGCTCCGGCCCCTTCTCAAACGCTGATAGCCTCATTCCATCTGAGCATTTTCTCTTTATTATGCTATTTTGACAACGACATTAAACTAATAAAAGTAGCTGGACAGGGTGCATGTCTCTCCAAGGCAGACATAACTGATGCCTTTCTCTCTAGATGAAGGATGTCGCTCAGACTTGCGCGTTTGGTCTCATCTGCTTGATCACTGGTATGGCATAACTTTCTTATATGATAAACTGAAGCATTCCTGTGACTTGATCTGGTTCCTCCTGGGTTTTGGGGGGTCTATCTTGGTTTAGCTAGGATTTAGAGCAAGTCCTTGTTTAAAGCAACCTATTTCCTCAGCATTTGTGAGGGTATTCCTTTAGGATAGGCGCTGCTACTTACGCTGCCAATCAAAGCATTTCTAGGCATTTTCAGTGGAGGAGTGGAAGATGGAGGAGTGGGGAGCATTGGATCTCACACTGCTCCCCCCTCCTCCATCTTCCTGGGGGAGTCCTACTCCCCCCTCAGCTGGCTCTCAGGCTAACGGCCATCTCATGACTGATGACTCCCCCCACCTGTAACCTCTGCTGTGTGCCTGACTGCTGACCAGGTGAGAGGACAGCTGATGAAACTCACACAAACAAGGCTGCAGGCCCCAATGGCGTTTGCCCCGGCGTGCTAAAAGCCTGTGCCCCCCAGCTATGTGGAGTCTTTCAACATGTCTTCAACCTGAGCCTGAGTCTTCAAAGGGTCCCTGTCCTGTGGAAGACATCCACGTCCCAGTGGCTCCAAGGACTACAGACCGGTGGCACTGACCTCCCACATAATGAAGACCCTGGAAAGACTGGTGCTGGAACAGCTGAGGCCATGATCAGACCCCTCCTGGACACCCTTCAGTTCGCCTGCCAGCCCCGGCTGGGAGTTGAGGACACCATTATCCTCCTGCTGAACCGCATCTACACCCACCTGGACAAGCTTGCAAACACGGTGAGGATCATGTTTTCTTTTACTTCTCCAGTGCTTTCAACACCATACGGCCAGCCCTGCTGGGTGAGAAGCTGGCAGCGATGCAGGTGGATGCCCCCCTTGTGTCCTGGATTGTGGACTACCTGACTGGCAGACCACAGCACGTGCGTCTATAGCACTGTGTGTCGGACAGCATGGTCAGCAACACTGGGGCCCTTCAGGGGATTGTCCTCTCTCCCTTCCTCTTCACCATGTACACCACAGACTTGAGCTACCACACAGAGTCCTTCCACCTTCAGAAGTTTTCTGATGACTCTGCTGTGGTGGGATGTATCAGCGGTGGTGATGAGGCTGAGTACAGGGCTGTGGTGGGAAACTTTTCTTCATGGTGTGAGCAGAACCATCTGCAGCTCAATGCGACAAAGTCAAAGGAGCTGGTTGTAGATCTACAAGGGGCCAAGGCACCAGTGACCCTGGTTTCCATCCAGAGGTGTCTGTGTGGACATTGTAGATAATTACAAGTGACCCTAAGTCGATAAACTGGACATTGGACCATTAACATCACTGCAATACTTGAAATAATTGTGCAATATTATCTGTTTAATACTGCTGTGCAATATACTCTTTTCAGTTTAAAATTCCCTATTTATTGATATTTATTCATACTTCTATTACTGCTGTGCAATATCCACTTTGTACTTTACACTTATTTTAATTTTATACTTATATCCACTTTGTACTTAATTTATCTTGCCTGCATTATAGTGTATTATATTTTGATTGCTTAGTACTTCTACTCCTGTGTGCACTGACGTGATAGTGAGCAGCTGTAACAAAAGAGTTTCCCCTTGGGGAATCAGTATTTCTGATTCTGATTCAGATTCAGATTCTGACTGGAGGTTGACAGCGGACCAACACAAAGCTAGGGAGAGCAGGCAGGCTGAGGCAGGAACAGCGGTCTGAGGGGAAGCAGATGAGAGCTGTGGTGAGGTCCTCATGGAAAGCTGGAGGGCATCTTGGAGGCAGGTGACATGAGCGAACCTGGGCACAGGGAGTCAGAGAGTTAGTCAGGTGTTCTGATAACATGCAGGTAATATCTCTAAGTAGTCAAGAGCCGAGGAGTTATACCACAAAGGTAAACAGACGATCTGGCGAAGACTAGTGAGAAGAGCCGGGTAGATATACTGTCAGATGTGATTGTGGATGGAGAGCAGGTGAGCAGCAACAGATGGGTAGCTGGTGTGTCAGTTGCTGATTGGCAGTTCCTCGGAGGCCGCGCCCCACAGCACACACACATGCACACAGGAGGAGAACCAACAGGGGACAAACAGACACAAACACTAGGAATGGTACAGCCAGCATCAACAGTTACTGATATACTGGTACACAGAAGTGAACAACAATTGAACAGGTTTGAGTTTGAGGTGAGATGGCTGGTTTGTCAGTAAGGATTAATATAAGATTAGTAACAACAGGAAGAGTAATTTCATTGCATCTTTCTCAGAGAGAAAAGATGTATTAACTGTAATTGTTTTAATGGTGATGTAACTGGTTTTGTGGCAACATGAATGGTTACAACTTCAGAATTTGGCGTGTGCCTTGTATCATTATTATGAGTCAACTTGAATCCAACTCCAACAATTAAATGCTCACTGCCAGCACTCTCACCCTTAGGTGAAGATGAAGAAAGGATTTTTCTTGTTAACCTGCCAATACAGACTTTGAGTGCATGAGGCACATTTAAAAATAAACCATTGTGTGTGCAGACAAAAATGCAGTTCAGTCAACGCAGTACATTTTTTGCCCAGTAGACACATGTGATAGAGGTCTAAGCACAAAAGCATGCATTTCACTTGTTTGCGAATTCAATCTGCAACTCCTAAACCTTCTAGGTCTTTTTAGACTCTCACTCCTACCTGATTAAGAGTATAAGGGTGCTACTAGTTTAAAATAATATGTATCAATGGTTTCTAGGTTTCTTTCTTTATATTGTTAGTGGAAGAGTGCTTACTTTATGTGTCCTCCTGGCTGTGTTTGTCCATCCCTGTGTGGGCAGTATCCCGGTGACTTACAGTAACAGTACACATACACTTGGCTTGGCCCTGGATGTGAAGCAGGTAGGCCTATGACTTTTCTTTATGGCGAAACAAGGTTTTGTGTTTTTATCTGTCAAGATTTGAGCTAGTGAGTACAGAGCAGCTTGGGTTTTGTTTTAACAGAGACAGAAGCAGATCCATAACCTTTTCAGATTTACAATAATGTACTATCTACATAAACCAAAGCCTCTTCGCAGGTTACAGAGCATTTGCATTGTTTTGTACACACTATAACCACTATGAGATCTAGCAAAACTGAGTGTATCCACGGCAGGTTACGTTTGAACTGCAAAAGCAATTGTTTATGGGATTTAGTGAAATGCCAAGTTATTGTTCCCAGTTTTTGAGTGATAACATAATGCGTAAGCCTTTATGAATCATGATTTTTTATATGTACTAGAAATGACAATGTAGAGTTGACATACTATAGATGTGGCAGACTACAAAACCAAGCAGGAAGTGAGTAGTGGAAAAGTGGCACAGCACTGCCCCCATGTGAAATGTCAGTGTGAAAATTTCATCTTGCTGTTAAAGTAAAACCTTCCTAAGCTTGAAGTGGACAGGCTGTGTTCTCATTTGTCTTTCATTTATCACAACAATACTGAGAGTGAGAGGCAATCATTTTAGTTCTCAGATTTATTTTATTTAGATTTATTTGATGGCATTTGCTGCAACATTCATCAGTCATGTTGCTAAGAATGCTTTTACAAAATAAATCTGGTTTCAACATTGTTTTATCTTGAAGGCAAAGAAAGGCAAAACTAAGCAGGGAAACATTTGACAGAACAGGAAAAGGAACAAGTCAGTAGCCAATCGGTTCAAAGTTAAACTGTAAACAAGTCACACAACTTTAAAAGTTTTGTATTTCTCCAGTGATCAGATTCAGTCAGTGACTTGCTCCCCTTACTAATATCAGTACTCAACCGTAGGAATGAAGACATCAGCTGAAAACCTGCTCATTTCAGCTACAGTACAAAAAGTATCTAAGTAGACAAGATAGAGTACAGATTTTCAAATGGTTTCCTTGATTAGTTTTAACACTCCATCAAAACCTTTGTTTTTTCCCCCTTCTTTTCTATTTCTTAGATGTCAGTGCGGGAAGAAAACAAATGTTGTCTTGCTTACTGACCTGACCTCGTTTAAGGCCATGTTTACCTCTCAGATTTTAGGAATCTAATTTTTGGGACATTCAGCTTTCTTGTTGAACATGCTTAACAGTAATGCATAGCACCATGAAAGGGTAAAGATTTAGATCAAATTCAAGAGTTTCTGAAGGGAAAGAGGGACGGCTCTCCTTTTTAATAGACTCTCCTGGAACTGGTTGTTGAGACTGTGGACTTGGTGAGGGTACCACCATAACCACCACCGTAGCCAAATCCACCGCTGGAGCCGAATCCACCGCTGGACCCAAATCCACCGCTGGAGCTGGAGCTGGAGAATCCTGGAGCAGAAAAAAAACAGGTAAGTGTTATCATTTATCCATCCATCTGTCAGTGTGGATTATTGGTTCAGGTATCACGTAGGATGATCATGTATAAAATCTGAAACTTACCACCACCTCCAGTGCTCTGCTGCACATGGATGGTTGCGCCGGAGCCGCCACTGGCCAGTCTAATGGTGGAATAATAAAGTGTTAGTGCTTAATTCAGAGTTGAAGCTAATGCTGCAACCATGAAACTACATTACATATTCAAGTTTATCCCACCTGGTCTCCTCTCCTTCCAGCAGTTTCCTGTAGGTGGCGATTTCGATGTCCAGTGCCAGCTTGACATTCATCAGCTCCTGGTATTCGCGCACCTGGCGGGCCATGTCCTGCTTGGCTCTCTGCAGAGCATCCTCCAGGTCCTTGATGCGGTGCTTGGCATCCTTCACTGCCAGCTCACCACGCTCCTCAGCCTCTGCGATCTGAGCTTCAAGGCTGGCCCTCTGTGTAAAATTATGTCACAGATGGTTTAATAACTGCAAATCCTCCTATACAATGAAGTGTGTTAATAATAAGGCATCATCTATGTGAAGTTCTTCAAATGTACCTGTCCCTTGACAGCCTCAATCTCATTCTGAAGACGGGCGATCATGCGGTTCAGCTCAGCAATCTCAGCCTTGGTTGTGCGCAGGTCATCACCATACTGTCCGGCAGAGCTCTGCATCTCCTCATACTGTTGTGAAAAATATGACAAGGTGTATCAACAACATGATCCCGAAGGTTGGGAGAGGTGTTGCAAGTGTATATAAAAGACACAGAGGATAAACCTCAGCTTTGATTTTCACTCACCTTCTGTTTGTACCAGGTCTCTGCCTCAGCCTTGCTGCGGTTGGCAATGTCCTCGTACTGAGCACGCACTTCAGCCACAATAGCATCCATGTCCAGGTTACGGCTGTTGTCCATCTCCACGACGACGGAGGTGTCCTTGATCTGGCCCTGCAGCTCACGAAGCTCCTACAGAGCCAATGTTTGTTGCACAACAGTTAACTCTCAATGATCATCAGCTTTAACTCAAATTGTTATTATAGTTTTGTGAAGAAGGTTGAATCAGACATTATGGATACATACAGCCTCATAGACGGCCCTGAGGAAGTTGATCTCATCCTGAAGAGCATCAGCCCTGGCTTCCAGCTCCACCTTGTTCATGTAGGCAGCATCAACGTCCTGGAAAGAACATTATGTACAAACAGGAAGTGTTATAACTGGCTACATTGTATTAAACCCCAGGATTAAAAAAATGTGAAGGTCCATCTTGATGTATTCGCACCTTCTTCAGGAGCACAAACTCGTTCTCTGCACCTGCACGTTTGTTGATTTCATCTTCATACCTGATTGAACACAAGGCAACGCTTTAGTACATCTGCTCCATTTTAAACACTCACGATCAGGTATTTGTTATAACTAGTGACCATGTCGTGCAAACACTCACTTCCTCCTGAAGTCCTCAACCAGGCCCTGCATGTTCCTCAGCTCTCCCTCCAGCTTGCCCTTCTCATTGCCCAGCCCATCGAGCTGTCTGCGCAGGTTGGCAATGTAGGCCTCAAACATGCCCTCGATGTTGGAGCGGGTGGTGGTCTGGTCCTGCAGAAGGTTCCATTTGGTCTCCAGCATCTTGTTCTGTTGCTCCAGGAAACGAACCTGTGAAGACACAAAACCAGGGAATATTGTCAGATGTTGTTTTAAACAGCATTTAGTATTCTATATACTGTATAATGGTATATGCCCATAACATCCAGGTATTAGATGCAATGTGCAAATGACAGACTATGGACTCTGTGGGCATAGTGCAGATAGATCCCTATTATCTCTGCCAGGTAAGGAAGGGACGAGTCACTGCAATGTAATCCCCACCCATGTTTAGATAGTGAGCAGAGAGGCCTCCGCAGGCTCAGACAGGGCTACAGGCCAACTGTTACCTTTGTTAGATTTTGGATGGAGCTGCCAGTGTAATATGGGGTCACGTTCAGCGACAGGCTTTGAGATTTTGAATAAACTTTTCTAATCCCGAGAGGCTGTAACTCATTGATAGCTATAGCATCAAAGAGATAAGATTCACAGCTCTCTTGCTTTGTCAGCTTTGTCATTAAAAAGGACATGTTTGCTTCTAGTGAGCAGTGCTCAGCAGATTGCTGTTACTATACTGTGTACTAAAGTAATGACTTTCTAGTCATTTCTTTTCAATTACAGGTATAAGGAGAAAAATAAGATGATTCACTTTTGACAGCTGCTAGAAGTAAATGTAGCCCAGGGAGATAAGATAATGAGGCCTAGAGTAAATTGTACGTAAGAAAGTCACACAGCGCTCACAGGAACCAACCTTGTCGATGAAGGAGGCAAAGCGGTTGTTCAGGGTCTTGATCTGCTCCTTCTCCTGGGTGCGGACAACCTGGATGTTGGGGTCAATCTCCAGGTTCAGAGGGGCCAGCAGGCTCTGGTTGACTTGGACAGCTGTGATCAGTGGAGGCATGTAACAGCCTGCTGTTTGGCTAGAAGAAAAGCCATAACTAGAACCAGAACCACCACCCACTGAAGACAGACCAAATCCAGAACCAGTGCTAACACCAGTGCCAACACCACCATAAGTGGTTCTTTTTACGGAGTAGCTGCTTGTTGGTCCTGCAAACGACCTCCTGGTGCTGCCACCAGAACCTGAGACTGAATATGACTTCCTCATCATGTTTGCAGTGGTAACGGCTGTCAACTCTGAGCAGAGGAGAACTGAAGATGAGCAGGATTCAAAAGGAGAGCCCTCTGAGTGTCTGACTGCAGACTGTGCCTGCTTTTATGGCTGAGCTGAGAGAGGGGGAGGATCCTCCTCAGCCACTTCAACCTGTACTCTTATTTTTGTTGTCCAGCCTCCCCTCCACCTCAGCCTACACGCCTGTGGCTCTGAATGACAGGAGTGGCCAATCCTGTGAAACAGGTAGGGAGAGTTTGTCAGAAGATAAGCTGTGACACACCCTGCACTGGGGAGATTCTGGAGGGGAATGAAAATGTGATTATGAGCCTCTTTGAGTGTGTAACCTCTGTAGTCTGCTTAGTGGTCACAGGGCAGTGAAATGAATACTGTACCAATGTCTATGCTAGTATGGATGGGTTGTGGATGAGTAAAGGACAAAAGTCAGTAATGGAGTCAGAGAGTAGACTAAAACCCCTTTTTTGGAAAAGATTGTAAAATATTACAACCTAAGCCGGCATTGTTACCTTTCAATAATTCACAGTAGACTTGAACATAAACCTTATGTTTGTACTACTTCAGCTTCTTAATAAGCAACTTTCAATGTCCTTAATTCCTTTTACAGGAAGTGTTACTTAATGTTCAGTTCTCCTTTGGTAAGTTTCTTCAATTGTTAGTTTAAGTAAGTTTTGACTCGATTCAGTCAGTTTCAGACCCGTTCATAGTCTTAGTCATAGTTTTAGTTCTGGGTTCACTCGATGGTAATAAAAGCAAAGGGAATGGGGGGCTTTTTATCTTGTCTCAAACCATGAACTGATGTATAGTATACTCTTTAATTTCTTACACATCTCATATTAAATTAAATGTAACATTTATGTGCATATACTTTTCATATTCTCTCCTTATGAACAGTTTTTAACACTGGCAGTACGTAACCAGAACAGCCAGGCAGCAGTGGTTAGATTTTGACAACATTCTGCAATAGTGCAAAAGTACTCAATTAGCAGCAACATTAAAAAAAACGGAGCTACAATTTTATATATTTCCAAGTTCAACTGATTTTCTCACTCGCTCCACATTCTTTTCTGCAACTGCTCTTGTTATTTTTTTCCTTTCTGTGTAGTGTTGAACTTGCTACAGGGATGAGGCAAGACTTAACTTACTTCCTCCAGACCAAATGTAAACAAAACATTTTCATAACGAAAATAATACTGAAAATAAAATAATAATCTACTGTGTTACAAGTGTTCTAAAGTTTTCATTCATTTTATTTCATACATCAAGATAAAATTTGAATTACATTAAAAATAGCAAATACATAAACTCATACAATACCAACAAATAAAGAGCACACATATCATTCTCAAGACGTGCAACTTCTGCACCAGTCGACACGTCTCTCAGGTATAACGTGAATAACTTTTCATGGGATTAACCGCATTGGACAATGTTGATGTGTATCTCTCTCATCCTTGAAATTATGTAGAAAATGAAACATTATATTTAATCTATATTTAATGTCACTGCTTATTTTAGCAACATTGCCAATTATCTTAAGTAGAAACTGGGAAACTGCTTTTTTCCTTTGTCTTTGGATCAAATTATCATTACTTTACTCTTTTCAGCATTCAATCTGATATCAAAATCAGCAACATATTGGGAGAATACAGTATATTCAACAGATGTTGATGACCAGCACTGCAGGGAGACAATCTAACCAAACATCTGCATATGTTAAATGATTTATTATAAGATTACCAAAAACAAGTCATCCATATACAAGTTGAACAAGAATGGACACAGTAACCCTAAACCCTGCCTAACTCCTTTAATGACATGAAACGAGTCAAATGGCATACTGGCCCACCTAACCTGTATGGTCTCATAGGCATTAACAATACACAAGAATCCTGAGTAGATATTTAGGTACTTCTAATCATGCTTGCTTTTAGCCAAACTGTTATTTGTGGCAATAAAAAAATCACTGAATATAAACATATGCTGTTTTAAAGGGAGATTGTGTAAATTTTGGAAAAAAAAACACATTCTTCCTCTTACAAATAAAAAGTTATATTCATAAGCAACAAAACGCACCAGTGCTCAATTCAGTACATGCAGAGGTTTTGCTGCTACAGTGTTACTTTGCTGGTACAGCATTACTTAATCATGGCTATTATTAGCAAAGTTTAGGTAAATATTGCTGTGTAACATCTCTTATGTATAACGTGAATAACTTTTCACAGGATTAACCACCACATCTATTACATTGTTCTCTACTTTCTTCAATCTGCCCAAATATTTATACACAAGAATCCTTTTCAAAGGCTGACATGTGAGCACATCTATGCTGACAAACATATGACCAGTGGTGAAAATGAGAGCCACACAGAATAGAGTCACATTTTTGTTTGTGTATTTATCTTATTTTGATGTAAAATTAGCTTTATTTTTGGGATTAGTATTCTGTTTGTCAGTTTTAAATGGATTGGTGTTGGATCCTGTTCAGGCCAGTAAGGAGCTATGAGGGGTGGAAGTAACAAAAATTAATTCATAAAAATGGAGGTGATGAAAATACATGTGAATTGAAAACTAGAGGGGTAAAAATGGATGTGAAATGAAAAATGGAGTGATAAATTATCAAGTGACTTGATTCATTTAAAGCTGATTTGATTGAAATAGTTGTGATTTCATCATTTTCCCCATCTTACATTCATTATTCACAACACAACTGCCATTTATCATTTAAGGAAAGTGGCCTCAAGGGTAGGAGCAACAAAATATAATTGAAAAAAGTGGAAGTGACAAAAATGCTTATGAATTACTAATGGAAGTGATGAAATGTATGTGATTTGAAAAATAGTCATAAATTGTCAATTGATTTGATAAACTTGATTGACATTTTATTTGAAACAGTGTTGCTCTGATAATAAACTGGGCTGTGTTACTGTCTACTGTCTACCATTCATCATTCACAATACCCAACGTTTATCGTTTACAAGCAAGCAATTTTTGTTCCCTGCGTCTATCGTTTTTCCAACCAACTTTAGATGAAACCACGACTACTTCCGTATGACGAAAGCCTCGACGGCTGCGTTCATGGACAGGATATGGCAGCTACAGCAGCTTGGAAAATAGCAACATGGGGCACTGAATTTGATGAATTTACTGTTTATCAGAGTGTTGAGTAATGGGAAAGATTAATTTCTAAGGACTATGAGTTAACAGTTTGTGTCAAGCATAGAGGCTGTATTATGTGTAGCTCTGGTTGTGTCTGTGTTTTTCTTGCAACTGGTTATAAAACGAACAGCCAGCAGCACCACCGGCAGGTACCAGTGCTGTCGTCAGACTGCTGTGACCATTTTACCTCAAGTTTGCCCATTGCTGCTTGACATTTTCATTGAGCCAGTACGCCTGAAATCAGCTTTTCTTATCATATTTGATGTGTATGAGAGAGTGTGATTCCCACACAGAGCATACTTTTAGTAAAGCGTTTGTTATTATCATATCATAAGATAATGTCATTATTATGCTGAAGCTTTTTGTAAAACACTGATACAGATTGTTTTTTTTATGCATTAGCTAACATAAAATATAGGTTATTGTTCAAATTTAGAGTGAGCAAGCCAGAATGCTGAAAGAGACACGCCTCTAGTTACTAATTACACCTTCTACTCTGTGCCACGAAAGCACCAAGAGATGCGTTATTCAACAGAACTGCATGAAAAATTAAAGCAATACAAGTGGGAAATGAATGATATAAAGTAAGAAATAACCTGTAATCTGTACAGCTGACTTTATCTGCAGTGGTACAGCAACATGCTGGGACAAACTGTCAATGTTTTCTACACAAAGAAGGAAATAACTAAATGTATTAGCCTACATTTGCAGAATTTACAACAAGATACGAATAATTTTAGAATTTAATAATAAAGAATTGTAGTCAGCATTTCTCAGTGTTTATAAAGTTAACCCTAACTCATCAACTCACAAAACTATGTGATTTTTTAAGGGATTCTGAGAGCTGCCAGTTCTGGGCCAGGATCCCTGCTGCACTCCTATGTCCTGCTCGTGGATGCTCTCCTGCCTTTACAAAAGCAATTGCTCAGGTAGTGGTGCGTCCTCAGCTGCGGCTGTTATGTCCGTTGCTGATGGCTTCTGCAATAGGTTTCAGCACCTGATTGTGTCACCAAGTGTATTGGCCCTGGCTTAGTGCTTTTGGGCAGGAGCTCAATATGTGCTTCCCTCTTGCTGAGCACAGTAGGCAGTTTGAAGACTCCACTTTGCCCCAGCTGAAGAGGTTTGTTGGGCTAGGCAAGACGTTGTACAGGAATCAGGAAAGTGATGCGGTGCGGCTCTGCCTGCCAGAGATTCGTCCATGTGACTCTCCGGTCCATGGCTTTCTCCCACCTCCTCCCTACCAGCAGCATTGCTTGACCTCCCTTAGTCCACTGTAGCCCTCACCTCCACAAGTGTTTTGTGACTGTTAAGAATTTGTTGTAGACAGCGCTTCACAAAGTTCATAAAGTTTCCCCTAACTCAACAACTCACAAAACTCTGCAATTTTTTAGGGGAGTCTGGGGACTTTCTCCCCAGGCAACAAAGGAGTATATTGCGGTTGCTGTTTGCTGTATTTGTAAAATTTGATATGTGAGAGGAAATAACAGCACATTTTAGGGCACTAAAATGTTGGCTGTTGGGGGCTGTGCTGTCCGGCCTCCAGGGCCCTCAGTTGCCGTTTTGTCACTGAGACGGTGCCAACCACGGGAGGTATTAAAAGCACAGCATACATACAGACAAAAAGGAGAGATAGGGGGAGAGAGGGAGCGCACCAAGTATTCTGTAATAAGAGTCGAATTTCTTCACAAACTCACTAAGACACACTTCTGTGGGGGTTTCCTGTGGGTGTGACAGTTGGTTCCATCACACTGTGACGACACTATGAGGTGTCTAGGATTCCCTTTGTTGCTGGTTTCCTTCTATTATGTTACTTGGCTGAATAAAACATTCTCTTTCACTTGCAATTTGAGCATACAAAATATTGTAAACAGGAAAGTAAGATAAAAAATAGTCTGACTACTGTGTATAAGGGGAAATTATGTTTGATCATGCTGAATCCTGTGCAATGTAACCTTTGACTGTAATCATGTTAACTTCCCTTATGTTTGATCATGCTCAATCCTGTAGAATGTAACCTTTGACTGAATCAACCTTGGCCTGATTGACTAAACCAAGGCATTGTTGCTCATCTGGATGTTATCACAAGATCCTGACCTTTGGCTTATGAGCTCTTTGTCTTGAGAACAAAGACATGTAAGATGTCCAGAGGGGGAGGACCAAGCCAAGGTATAAAGAGAGAGAACAGCTTCCCATCGGTGTGCATATTACAAACTAAAGAGATTTTTTTTCTCATTCCTAGTTGTCAGTGGGATTACAAAATTGCCATGACATGTGCCTTAATTTGCCCGTTATATATGGTCAATAATACTTAATAATAAATACTGGAAGTTGGGAATAATATTGATAATGATAATATTGCTGAAGTTTGGGGAAGTGTGTCTAAAATGATACACTGAACTTCAAAGTCATTAAGGTGAAATGTGAAGGTAATTTCAGGGTAATGTGTGAATTATAACTATTGACAATTAGATGGGCAGCAAACATTATTGAAGTTCCAGCAACTACTGTAAGTCTGGGAAACATACTGTCTAAACCATGGCCCTAAATAAAGAAACATGATTCTGCAGTGCACTGTGGGCCGTCATACATTGGTTTATGTGTGAATGTGTATTAGTGAAGGAAGCGCCATCTCATGGTGACACCCTGCAATTGAATGAATTAAATGATTAAGGTCAGCAATGACAAGGAACTAAAAGAATAAGGCCAACAGTGACAAAAATAAATTAGGGTACATTTAAGACCACCAATGACCAGAATGCAATGATCTGTATGAATTTAATATGCCCAGGAATGACATGAATCTAAAGCCAGGGCAGGGTTCAAAATACGGGGGAGCTACGGGGGAGATTGGCTCCCCTGAAAGAGACACAAGTTCCCCAGAAAGCCTTATTTGAGAAATTTAGGGGGAGCTCTAAAATATCGTAATTTTTGGTCCCACAGTTTTTTTCTGTAAAAATACAGAAAAATAAGTATATTTTCCTGTATATTTAGGTTGCTGAAATAAATAATAGGCTAATAGTAAAGCACTTTATTTGCGCATAACAATTTCCGATAATTTGTGTCTAATACACACAATGCTGTCTATTCCTGGTGTCCATCCATGCGTGGCACCATGGGGGCGCACTCAAGTTTGGAGTGATATGCATGTGCATGTGTACAATACTCTCCATCCCCCACCCCCGAAAAATAGGGGCCCCCCAAAAGTGGTGGTGTAATTCAAACCCTGTGCCAGGGTCAGCTGTGAACAGAATAAAAGATAAGATAAAATCAAGGGGACAGTAAGCAGAAATAGTTGACCATGAAAAGACAAAACACCATTACCAGTTATACGCATGACTTGTCAGAGAACTTAAGGCCTCAGATATCTTTGACAGGACAGTGAAGGGAGGTAGATGAAATGCCTTGATTGGCAGCAGAAGTAGCAGCACCTGTCCTAAAGGAATACCCTGAATAATGCTGAAGCGATAGGTTGCTTTAAACAAGCACTTGCTCTAAATGATAGCTAAACCAAGATTTTGACAGGGGAATGTTTCCTGCGGTAAGAAATAGAGGAGAGCAAGAACTGGTAATAGGTCTAAAATGTATTCGATCATAGATCGGAAGGGGCAAAAAAGAAAATTAGTGCCAGCTACAATTATAGAGCAAGCACCTCCACTTTTTAATGCTTAAGATGTAGACTGTAGTGACTAGGATGAAAGCCAAATCAGAAAATGAAATATCTCTATCTGTGTTAAATTAATTTGAAGATGTTGTGAATTCGCCACATCTTCAACTTAAGTAAGAACTGAAGGAATACATTAAAAAAACCTAGTACGTTATGATGACGGGGCACATGATGGGCTGTGATGAAGAAGTTTTGAGTGATGGATGACCACGTGATGCTTGCATAAAAGGCATGATGACTTTTGATAAAGAGCGCCCTTTGTTAATGATGCTTGATTGTCACAAAGAACAACAATGTGTTTACGTAGCCAGTACTGGCCCCAGACATGCATGCTACAGCGATCGGTCAAATCTCATACAGCCCACATGACATATAAACGGATGGTTCATTGTGTGATTTTCTGGAGAGTCCACACTGTAGACTCTGAGGTCAGACACCATTTTACTGTTGCACACTGTTGTTCAGCCAGCCCCATAATTTACCTGTCCCAGAGCCTTTAACCCATAGATCATTTGATGTCCCATCCTTCAGTTCCTTTACATCAGTGTCTCTTTCTGCACTCAATTAAGCAAATGAAGTCATCTGCTTGCCCCTTGGATGTGGTCCCTACCAGACTACTGAAGGAGACTATGCCTACTGTTGGCCCTTTCATTTTATCTATTTTAAATAGCTCCCTGACCTCTGGCTCCGTCCCCACTTGTTTTAAAACTGATCTGGTCAAACCTCTCCTTAAAAAACCCAATTTAGATCCCTCCACTCTGACTCTAACTATAGACCTGTTTCAAAACTCTCATTTTATCCAAGATCCTAGAAAAAGCTGTATTCAAATAATTAGTAGCACATTTGACAGATGATAACTTTTTCGAAATATTCCATTCTGGTTTTTGATCCCTTCACAGTGCTGAGACTGCTTTTCTCAAAGTCTGTAATGACCTTGTGTTGGCTGAAGACTATTCCAGTTCTTTTCGACCTCAGCGCTGTTTTTGGCAGTTGATCATAACATGCTCATCGGACAGACTGGAAAGGTGGGCAGGAACCACTAATGTGGCCTTAAACTGGTTCAGGACTATCTAATAGATGTTTCTCTGTGACTATGGCCAGCTCAGTTTCATCCCCCATGAACGTGCCCCAGGGTTCAATTCTTGGTCCCATTTTATTCTCCATCTGTATGCTCCCTCTTGCAAATATAATGTCCAGTTTATAGGAGATCAGGCTTGCAGAGTCAGTCCCCAGTTTTATCTCACTTCTTAAGACACATTTTTATAAAAGAAAATATTTATTCCAAATTAAAAATTCAGTGCTTTCAGTGCTCTCTCTGGATAGACGTAGCAGATATTGTTACTTTAGATACCGAAAGCTAATAGAAACTCGCTGATGGATAAATCCCTGCATAACTGGAGTTCTGCAGACTTAATGAGGGTGTTGGTGTTTATGTAATGAACAATTATTTCAGTTCAATTAGTGTCATTATTTTTTATTAATTCTATTCAATGAGTTATCTACTTCCTCCTGACCACTTAGTGTCGCTGTTGACTTGAGTTTGATCTATATAATTCATTCACAAAACTTTTTTAAAAGGGAATTATCTGTAACTTATCAGATGTCTCCTTCCATTTCAGCCAATCACATGAGCATAGATTCCAGGGTATGATTTAATGTGATCACATCGCGTTACATCTGTACAATCTGCAGTTATTATTAGTTACATAAGCTAGCTAGCGATTCAATGCCTAACGTTTCCGCATGCTAAAAAGATTAAGCTTTCTGCAGAATGTTAGTGAAAATTTTTCTAGCAGCAGCACAGGCTTTTGTGCAGTTGTTAGCTAGGAAGCTGTCCCTGTCCCCAACCACATTGCTTCTCTACTTTAAATGAGCAGGGCAGAGACAACAGCACAACAGTTTGGCTTACTTGCTAGCTTCTCAGGTGGTCCAGAGGCAGCGTCTGATGTTTCTGCATCACCTCCAGCGCTCTGGAGTCCATGCAGCCCAGCCAGACTCAGCTTTCCACGGCAGAGCAGCAGTCCCGCCTTCAGGAGATCTGATGCCTGCCTTTTGTCTCCTCCTGACCAGTAAAAGGAGGGGCTCACCAGTAATCAAGAGGGTGTTAGTGAGCTGTCCCATCAGCCCAGGAATGCCCTCTCGCCCCTTATTCCATGCTCACCTCTGTGTATCCAAACGATTATATACTGTTTCCGTGTTCATCGACACCAACTACCTGGACAAAACCCTCGCCACCCAGCTGGGGATCAGCCAAGAGCCCTTGGTCAAGCCTATGAATGCCAGCACCCTCTACGGCCATCCTCTCTGCTCAGTCACCCACAGAATGGTTCCCATCCGCCCGGGCATGTCAGGAAACCACCATGAAATACTCACCTTTCAGCTGCTTAATGCACACAAACTACCTGTTGGCACAATCCCAACATTGACTGAGCTACAGGAGCAGTGGATTTTGCAGTGAAGCCGTTATTGTTATGCTGTATGTCTCAGATCTGCTCTGTTTACCAATTCCCGTGATTCTGTCCCTGACTTTGTGTTCAACAAGACTCAGGCCACCTCGCTGCCTCATCATCGTCCATATGACTGCGGCATTGATCTTCTCCCTGGTTCAGCTCCTCCCAAAAACTGGCTATTCTCCCTGTGCACCCCGGAAACCAAGGCTATGGAGAAAAACATCAATGATTCTCTGGCTGCAGGCATCATTCCATCCCGCTGGCATAGGCTTCTTCTTTCTGAAGAAGGACAAGTCCCTCCGGCCCTGTATCGACTATCAAGGACTCAATCACATCACTGTCAAAAACAGGTACCCTCTCCCACTCATCTCTTCTGCTTTTGAACTTCTGCAAGGGGCTACCATCTTTTCCAAGCTTGGCCTTGCATTATAACCTTGTGGGTATCAGGCAGACAGCTTCCAACACTCCTAGTGGACACTATGAGTACCTTGTCATGCCTTTTGGTTTAACCAACCCTCCCGCTGTTTTCCAGGCGTTCCATAATGATGTTCTCAGGGACCTACTGAATACCTGTATTTTTCTGTACCTGGATGACATTCTCATCTTCTCAAAGTCTGAGCAGGAACATGTGCAGCACATGAGAAGCGTTCTCCAGAGGCTTCTTTGTGAAAGGAGAAAAATATGAGTTCCAAGTCTAAGAGGTGTTTTTTCCTACATACAGATGGACCCTGCAAGGAGTTTCAGCATTTCCTGGGCTTCGCCAAATTTCCACCACTGATTAATCCGGAACTAGAACTCCATGGCAGCTCCCCTCATGGCTCTCACCTCACCTTCGGGTGGCTCCTGGGCAGCAGATAAGGCTTTTGGTGAGTTAAGTTTCACGTCTGTTCCTATACTCACCTTTCCTGATCTCTCTCAACAGTTTGTGGAAGAGGTGGATGCCTCGGACTGTATACTATTCATCAGTATACTTCTGTATATAGTAATGCCATCTGTATATAATGTCCATAGTACCATTTGTAAAATATTTTCATAATATTGCTCTATCCTGCATTTATGCGCATACTTTATATCCTGCACTTGCTTATTGCACTTCTGGTTAGACCTAAACTGCATTTCGTTGCCTTGTACTTGTACATGTCTAATGACAATAAAGTTGAATCTAATCTAAATCTCTCCTGTGTGAACATTATCAATCCAGCCCTGGCATCCAACCACATGCCTAGAAACTGGGTGGTCTATGCGGGCTGCAGTCTGCACTTTTTTGCGTTGATGTGCAGCCCCAGACTCTGCCGATGACACTGCTCCTCTGTCTGAGCACATATCAATCAATCGTCGAGGTAGTTCAGGATCCTGAGATCCTGCTGCCACAGAGGCCCCAAGACCACATCCATACACCTGGTGAAGATGCAGGGGGCAAGTGAGATGCAGAAAGGGAGAACACAGAAGTCAAAGGTTCTGTCCTCAAAGGCAAAACTGAGAAATCTCCTGTGCCCTTCCCAGATAAGTATTTGGAGATAGGCATGTTTGAGGTTGATCGTTCGCAAACCAATCACCTACAAGGATAGCCTGCCTCACCCTTGGCACGATTAACATCTTGCACTTTAGAGGTGGAGCGTTCCATCCCGCTTTGGGACAAGGAAATATTGGAATAAAACCCTGCCTTCCAATTTTCCTGCCCCACCTCCCTGATGACCGTCTTTGCCAGTCTTTACCTTGTCACAGGAGGGGTGCTCATAAATTGTAACTGATACCCCTGGGTCATTGTTGAAACAACCCAGGGGTCTGCTCCCAGGGCTTCCCATGATGCATGAAACCCCCGAGGGCAGAGGCAGGCTCAGGGTAATGTTGTGTCAGGACCATAGACATGTCATGTATATACAGTCAATGGTCAGGACTGAGGCAAGGGTTGGGGTGGCCCCTGGACACCACTGCCTCGTCTACCCCGTTTAGACCTGCCCCACCGTGATGCATGCAGTTGACCCTTCAGATCCGGTACTCCAGGTAGGCTGTGGGTGATATGGTTGAGGCTGACGCCATTCCTGGCTTCGCCTTAAAACACCTGACACCTCAAATGCACAGCGACAAGCTTTCTGTTCCTGCTGAAGCATCTTAGTAGCATCAGGCCCAAACATGGCAGACGCTCTACAGGCAACCTCATACACATGCCCTGTCCTCTGGCTGCAGCTTGGACTGTGACAGCCACAGGTGGCTCCTAACTCCCCAAAGTCCTGATATGGCCTTGCCAGCTGCCTCTGCCTGCTCTCTCATTAGTTTAGGAAGAAGTGAGGAGACCTGTTGCAACTCCATTACCAGTTCTCCACTTCAGCTGCTGAGTCAGATGGCATTGGTAAAGAGCCAATACGGACCCTGTGTTAGCTAGCTGGGTCTGGACTGCCATAGCGCCATGCATTTTAGTCAACAAGGTGTCTATCATTTTGCAGTTCTTGCTAGGGCAACTACTCTTCCCAAGGACTGACTTAGATGGAGACACCAAGGCAGCCAAAACCTGGTCCACAGGAGGCAACAGCCCACAGCCTATCCTCTCCTGACTGTGAACTGACAAGCATTTACAGAGCCCAGACCAGCAACCAGCACCTGACGGTGTCTGAAACTGCTTTTGGATCACCTCCTCAAAGTCAGAAGAGGCATCGGGAACCGCACCTCATCAAAGCGGGAGGGGGCGGGCCCCTGATCAGACAGCAGTTCAATATTCAATGCTGCAGCTGTCCTACTAATAATCCCTTTAAGGAGGGGTGACTGCTGCTCACGTTCCATGATTGTCTCCTGCTGCCCCAGAGGGAACATCAGCCTCCTCCGAGGGCTCCAGGTTGAGAACATCAACTTCTCTCTCTGACTCAGAGGAAGAAGGGCAGCCCTTATCAACTACTTGACCCCCAAATGATTATATGGTAGGAGGCCCAGGCTTATTATTTGTTGCATGAGGCCCATGTGATACAAATCTCTCATCCCCTTGAGTTTGTTATAATAGTGGAGGGTGGGAGGCCGTTTACCAAACAAATGGCAACGGGCCTCTCTTTCTCTTGCTGACATACAAAAACAACTCGAGCAGGAGGATGGGTTATCCCTGGCTGTCAGTACATGCTCAACACTTATTAAGAGCACACAATAATTATGTCCGTTCTCCACAGGCATTTTGCACTGCAGCCCATGCAGGGAGGACCCTCCCAGCTTGCCCTACTGACATCGCCAAGAAGACCAGGAAGTGCACTCACACGCCATGCCTTATGTTTGTAGCATTAGCAGCAAACTTTTGCTACAGTGCTTGGAAACAGTAGCGAGAAAGACTAGTTTCAATAGTGGACAATGTGTTTTGTGTGTTCATGGTACACAAGGGAGAACACACGGATGCGTAAGCCGGGGGGGGGCGGCTTTTTGCCTTTATATTTTGATAGTGCAGTTGAAGATGGACAGGAAAGGGGGTGAGAGAGAGAGAGGGGATGACATGCAGCAAAGGGCCACGGGCTGGATTCAAACCTGGGCCACTGTAGTAAGGACTGCTTTACCACAAATGCATCAAGGCAAACTAGCTATTCCTAGCTATTCTGTGTGGAAACGCAGTCTCAATATGATAGAGAACTGGTTTTGAGGGAACATGAATGGTTACAACTTCAGAATTTGGCGTGTGCCTTGTATCATTATTATGAGTCGATTTTAATTACTCTGGGACCAAATCCAACAATTAAATGCTCACTGCCAGCACTCTCACCCTTAGGTGAAGATGAAGAAAGGATTTTTCTTGTTAACCTGCCAATACAGACTTTGAGTGCATGAGGCACATTTAAAAATAAACCATTGTGTGTGCAGACAAAAATGCAGTTCAATCAACGCAGTACATTTTTTGCCCAGTAGACACATGTGATAGAGGTCTAAGCACAAAAGCATGCATTTCACTTGTTTGCGAATTCAATCTGCAACTCCTAAACCTTCTAGGTCTTTTTAGACTCTCACTCCTACCTGATTAAGAGTATAAGGGTGCTACTAGTTTAAAATAATATGTATCAATGGTTTCTAGGTTTCTTTCTTTATATTGTTAGTGGAAGAGTGCTTACTTTATGTGTCCTCCTGGCTGTGTTTGTCCATCTCTGTGTGGGCAGTATCCTGGTGACTTATAGTAACAGTACACATACGCTTGGCTTGGCCCTGGATGTGAAGCAGGTAGGCCTACTGACTTTTCTTTATGGTGAAACAAGTTTTTGTGTTTTTATGTTTTGCTTTCTTCATTATGACATCTAACCTGCGATTCATTCCACCTCACTGTTGAGACTCTTTTATTTGTTATTTGAAGTTCTGGATTTTTCATCTTTGACGTCCTTGACAAACATCCGGTGGCCTCTAACCATATTTTATTTCATTCAGAAGGTGTAAAACAATTTCATATTTAGTCAACAAAATGTAGGCATGTGTGTTTGCAACATTAGGACCCATAATTTGTTGCTATCATGGTGAAGTCTGTACGGTCTCTCTTTCTCCGCCTCTGCCAATGTCCCTCCCTCTTCCTAGTCACTCTGTGTGTGCCATGTGATTACAGACCCGGCCTTCCTCACCTGCCCACCTGGGGCACTCGCATCTGAAGAATTCCCTACCAATCTTGACTCTCTAATTTGACTATCCACACTTTCAGCCAACTTAGGAAGCTGCTGCTGGGTTGTAGAAGCCTCAGTCACCATTTCACTGCCATCATGCTTACTTTTCTTGCACTCCTCTTCTACGGCATCCTCCTCTGCTGCTATGTCATGTAAGGAAACTCCAGTGGAGCCCATACCACTGGGTGATGAATGTAAGAAGAGTTTAAAGGTGGTTAGGTTGAATTACACTTGACACTGTCAAGATTTGAGCTAGTGAGCACAGAGCAGATTTACAATAATGTACTATCTACATAAACCAAAGCCTCTTCGCAGGTTACAGAGCATTTGCATTGTTTTGTACACACTATAACCACTATGAGATCTAGCAAAACTGAGTGTATCCACGGCAGGTTACGTTTGAACTGCAAAAGCAATTGTTTATGGGATTTAGTGAAATGCCAAGTTATTGTTCCCAGTTTTTGAGTGATAACAAAATGCGTAAGCCTTTATGAATCATGATTTTTTATATGTACTAGAAATGACAATGTAGAGTTGACATACTATAGATGTGGCAGACTACAAAACCAAGCAGGAAGTGAGTAGTGGAAAAGTGGCACAGCACTGCCCCCATGTGAAATGTCAGTGTGAAAATTTCATCTTGCTGTTAAAGTAAAACCTTCCTAAGCTTGAAGTGGACAGGCTGTGTTCTCATTTGTCTTTCATTTATCACAACAATACTGAGAGTGAGAGGCAATCATTTTAGTTCTCAGATTTATTTTATTTAGATTTATTTGATGGCATTTGCTGCAACATTCATCAGTCATGTTGCTAAGAATGCTTTTACAAAATAAATCTGGTTTCAACATTGTTTTATCTTGAAGGCAAAGAAAGGCAAAACTAAGCAGGGAAACATTTGACAGAACAGGAAAAGGAACAAGTCAGTAGCCAATCGGTTCAAAGTTAAACTGTAAACAAGTCACACAACTTTAAAAGTTTTGTATTTCTCCAGTGATCAGATTCAGTCAGTGACTTGCTCCCCTTACTAATATCAGTACTCAACCGTAGGAATGAAGACATCAGCTGAAAACCTGCTCATTTCAGCTACAGTACAAAAAGTATCTAAGTAGACAAGATAGAGTACAGATTTTCAAATGGTTTCCTTGATTAGTTTTAACACTCCATCAAAACCTTTGTTTTTTCCCCCTTCTTTTCTATTTCTTAGATGTCAGTGCGGGAAGAAAACAAATGTTGTCTTGCTTACTGACCTGACCTCGTTTAAGGCCATGTTTACCTCTCAGATTTTAGGAATCTAATTTTTGGGACATTCAGCTTTCTTGTTGAACATGCTTAACAGTAATGCATAGCACCATGAAAGGGTAAAGATTTAGATCAAATTCAAGAGTTTCTGAAGGGAAAGAGGGACGGCTCTCCTTTTTAATAGACTCTCCTGGAACTGGTTGTTGAGACTGTGGACTTGGTGAGGGTACCACCATAACCACCACCGTAGCCAAATCCACCGCTGGAGCCGAATCCACCGCTGGACCCAAATCCACCTCTGGAGCTGGAGCTGGAGAATCCTGGAGCAGAAAAAAAAACAGGTAAGTGTTATCATTTATCCATCCATCTGTCAGTGTGGATTATTGGTTCAGGTATCACGTAGGATGATCATGTATAAAATCTGAAACTTACCACCACCTCCAGTGCTCTGCTGCACATGGATGGTTGCGCCGGAGCCGCCACTGGCCAGTCTAATGGTGGAATAATAAAGTGTTAGTGCTTAATTCAGAGTTGAAGCTAATGCTGCAACCATGAAACTACATTACATATTCAAGTTTATCCCACCTGGTCTCCTCTCCTTCCAGCAGTTTCCTGTAGGTGGCGATTTCGATGTCCAGTGCCAGCTTGACATTCATCAGCTCCTGGTATTCGCGCACCTGGCGGGCCATGTCCTGCTTGGCTCTCTGCAGAGCATCCTCCAGGTCCTTGATGCGGTGCTTGGCATCCTTCACTGCCAGCTCACCACGCCCTCAGCCTCTGCGATCTGAGCTTCAAGGCTGGCCCTCTGTGTAAAATTATGTCACAGATGGTTTAATAACTGCAAATCCTCCTATACAATGAAGCGTGTTAATAATAAGGCATCATCTATGTGAAGTTCTTCAAATGTACCTGTCCCTTGACAGCCTCAATCTCATTCTGAAGACGGGCGATCATGCGGTTCAGCTCAGCAATCTCAGCCTTGGTTGTGCGCAGGTCATCACCATACTGTCCGGCAGAGCTCTGCATCTCCTCATACTGTTGTGAAAAATATGACAAGGTGTATCAACAACATGATCCCGAAGGTTGGGAGAGGTGTTGCAAGTGTATATAAAAGACACAGAGGATAAACCTCAGCTTTGATTTTCACTCACCTTCTGTTTGTACCAGGTCTCTGCCTCAGCCTTGCTGCGGTTGGCAATGTCCTCGTACTGAGCACGCACTTCAGCCACAATAGCATCCATGTCCAGGTTACGGCTGTTGTCCATCTCCACGACGACGGAGGTGTCCTTGATCTGGCCCTGCAGCTCACGAAGCTCCTACAGAGCCAATGTTTGTTGCACAACAGTTAACTCTCAATGATCATCAGCTTTAACTCAAATTGTTATTATAGTTTTGTGAAGAAGGTTGAATCAGACATTATGGATACATACAGCCTCATAGACGGCCCTGAGGAAGTTGATCTCATCCTGAAGAGCATCAGCCCTGGCTTCCAGCTCCACCTTGTTCATGTAGGCAGCATCAACGTCCTGGAAAGAACATTATGTACAAACAGGAAGTGTTATAACTGGCTACATTGTATTAAACCCCAGGATTAAAAAAATGTGAAGGTCCATCTTGATGTATTCGCACCTTCTTCAGGAGCACAAACTCGTTCTCTGCACCTGCACGTTTGTTGATTTCATCTTCATACCTGATTGAACACAAGGCAACGCTTTAGTACATCTGCTCCATTTTAAACACTCACGATCAGGTATTTGTTATAACTAGTGACCATGTCGTGCAAATACTCACTTCCTCTTGAAGTCCTCAACCAGGCCCTGCATGTTCCTCAGCTCTCCCTCCAGCTTGCCCTTCTCATTGCCCAGCCCATCGAGCTGTCTGCGCAGGTTGGCAATGTAGGCCTCAAACATGCCCTCGATGTTGGAGCGGGTGGTGGTCTGGTCCTGCAGGAGGTTCCATTTGGTCTCCAGCATCTTGTTCTGTTGCTCCAGGAAACGAACCTGTGAAGACACAAAACCAGGGAATATTGTCAGATGTTGTTTTAAAAAGCATTTTATATTTATAATGGTGTATGAATGTGGTTTGGCTAGTGCTTTAATTGCCATTGACTCTTTGTTGCTTCTCCTGAATTGTTTTTGGGTTCAATAGTGATTTTAAAAATTGTTCTTTAAAGGGCCGTATCACTTCAAAAAGTTTTTGAAGGGTGTGTCATTGTGGTATCAGGTTTTAAAATGCCCCACCTTTACCTGCATGCCTGATTAGAAAGCTATATGTCTGAATTGCCACACCCTAGTCACAACAATTGTCACTCGTGATTGCATACCTTTGCGTGCTTGTTGTTCAAGCAATTGTAAAACTAAAAGTTTTAAAAGGGAAGTTTTGAGACTTTTATTGGTCATAGAATACACATCTTCAACTCTTCCTTCTTAAAACAAAAAACATATTATGTTCTATTCAGATGGTTCACCAACATGTGTATATGGCTTTAAGTGTGTCACTGATTGTATCTCTACTTTGGCTATGACTCATCATGCTCTGTTGAGCGATAAAGGCCACACAGTCAGTCCAGCCATAAAAAAACTAGGTGTGGCAGATAAACTGCAGAAGACAAAGCAATGCAGTAACATGGGATGAGTACTTTCCTTTGTGAGTTTTTGTCCGAGTGCCATCTTCTAGTGTTTAGTGAGTCTCACTCTACATAAAGGAAATTACCATATAGTTTGCACGCCAGTATCAACACAGGTATGTGGTGGTAGCATAAAAAACAAGGGAAAGTTTATTTACTGCTCTGTACTTAGCATTCTTGTTGCCCATAACAACCAGGTGATAGATGCAATGTGCAAATGACAGACTTTGGACTCTGTGGGCATAGTGCAGACAGATCCCTATTTTCTCTGCCAGGTAAGGAAGGGACGAGTCACTGCAATGTAATCCCCACCCATGTTTAGATAGTGAGCAGAGAGGCCTCCGCAGGCTCAGACAGGGCTACAGGCCAACTGTTACCTTTGTTAGATTTTGGATGGAGCTGCCAGTGTAATATGGGGTCACGTTCAGCGACAGGCTTTGAGATTTTGAATAAACTTTTCTAATCCCGAGAGGCTGTAACTCATTGATAGCTATAGCATCAAGATTCACAGCTCTCTTGCTTTGTCAGCTTTGTCATTAAAAAGGACATGTTTGCTTCTAGTGAGCAGTGCTCAGCAGATTGCTGTTACTATACTGTGTACTAAAGTAATGACTTTCTAGTCATTTCCTTTCAATTACAGGTATAAGGAGAAAAATAAGATGATTCACTTTTGACAGCTGCTAGAAGTAAATGTAGCCCAGGGAGATAAAATAATGAGGCCTAGAGTAAATTGTACGTAAGAAAGTCACACAGCGCTCACAGGAACCAACCTTGTCGATGAAGGAGGCAAAGCGGTTGTTCAGGGTCTTGATCTGCTCCTTCTCCTGGGTGCGGACAACCTGGATGTTGGGGTCAATCTCCAGGTTCAGAGGGGCCAGCAGGCTCTGGTTGACTTGGACAGCTGTGATCAGTGGAGGCATGTAACAGCCTGCTGTTTGGCTAGAAGAAAAGCCATAACTAGAACCAGAACCACCACCCACTGAAGACAGACCAAATCCAGAACCAGTGCCAAAACCAGAACCAGCGCCAACACTAGCGCCAACACCACTATAAGTGGTTCTTTTTACGGAGTAGCTGCTTGTTGGTCCTGCAAACGACCTCCTGGTGCTGCCACCAGAACCTGAGACTGAATATGACTTCCTCATCATGTTTGCAGCGGTAACGGCTGTCAACTCTGAGCAGTGGAGAACTGAAGATGAGCAGGATTCAAAAGGAGAGCCAAGTCCCTCTGAGTGTCTGACTGCAGACTGTGCCTGCTTTTATGGCTGAGCTGAGAGAGGGGGAGGATCCTCCTCAGCCACTTCAACCTGTACTCTTATTTTTGTTGTCCAGCCTCCCCTCCACCTCAGCCTACACGCCTGTGGCTCTGAATGACAGGAGTGGCCAATCCTGTGAAACAGGTAGGGAGAGTTTGTCAGAAGATAAGCTGTGACACACCCTGCACTGGGGAGATTCTGGAGGGGAATGAAAATGTGATTATGAGCCTCTTTGAGTGTGTAACCTCTGTAGTCTGCTTAGTGGTCACAGGGCAGTGAAATGAATACTGTACCAATGTCTATGCTAGTATGGACGGGTTGTGGATGAGTAAAGGACAAAAGTCAGTGATGGAGTCAGAGAGTAGACTAAAACCCCTTTTTTGGAAAAGATTGTAAAATATTACAACCTAAGTCGGCATTACTACCTTCGGGTAATTCACAGTAGACTTGAACAAAACCATGTTCATACACAATATTTCAGTGTTTAGAATATATTGTATAACTCCTATGAAATATGCAAAGAGTCAATACGTCTCTTAAGTATAATGTGAATAACTGTTCACAGGATTGATCAATGCATCTATAATGCTGTTCTCTACTTTCTGTTATTCTACCTTCTGTTTTGCATTGAATGTAAACGTATGTTGTTTTAAAGGGAGACTGTGTAACTTTT
This sequence comes from Siniperca chuatsi, assembly GCF_020085105.1. NCBI lineage: Eukaryota > Metazoa > Chordata > Actinopteri > Centrarchiformes > Sinipercidae > Siniperca > Siniperca chuatsi. The sequence continues at coordinate 22,228,366 of NC_058043.1, read as the reverse complement.
GAAAAAATAAATGACACATTCTTCCTCTTACAAATGCAAAGTTACGTTTATAAGCAACTAAATTCACTGGTGCTCAATCCAGTACACTCAGAGGTTTTGCTGCTACAGCGTTACTTGGTCTGGTGTGACCATTTTATCGTGGCTAATGTTAGCAAAGTTTAGGTAAATATTGCTGACTTTATGGCTCTTCTCCCCTTGTGCTTTTATTACAATAGCATAGCATTTTAGCTAAGTGTAAAACAGAAGTTTTGCATTTACCATTATCCCATGTTTGTCATTTAGCTAGCTGCAGTGGCATTGTTCAGCAGAAGTTACATCATCTCGCTTTAAGCTCTTTGAACAAATGACCAATGACATCAAACAACAGTTGCAGTTTTGAATGTCTCTGCTCTCCAGAACTGAATCTGTTTGTTTTTAGCATGACAAGTTAATTTTGACTCAGTGTCTACATAAAACAGATCCAGTGGAGCTCCCCGATGCTGATGCCAATTAGACATCAGCATCACAAAAAGAAAAAAACTAACAAAACAAAATAATTTCTACTCACTTGACATATTTATGCATTTACTATATGCATGATCATTCCAACTGAAAGTGAAAAAAAAAAACAAGTTTTACAATTATTTTTCAAACGTGCATGTATCAGACTTCCCAGTGCTTGCTTGTAGTCATAGAAACAGTCAAATATGCATTCACCTCTATACATTTAGACTATAATTTCTGCTCTGTCTTGAAATCTGAAAATCTGGACATTTTAAGCTGTGCATCAGTAGTATTCTAGTCAACATAAAACAGCCAAGCATGGATTAATACAAACAAAGGGCTAAACTACAAGCATAACGTTTTTTTAAAGGTTATTCAACCAAATGCCTTAGGCGCAGTTATCTCTCATTAGAGTTTTGTTATAACAAAGAGCAAAAGATGCCACACAAAATTACATGCTTCCGGCTTAATGCATTTTGTTTTGTTTTGTTGGAGCATCCTTGTTCTAGTGAAAACAATCTTGCACATGAATCAGTGATAAGCATTACAGATTTAGTGGTAGTTTTTCTCACTTGATATATTTCACCATACCCTCTAGTTGTTTCATACTCATCGCACTTGTTTCTTCCCTCTGCACCTTTGATTCTTTTTCCTTCTTCAACAACTTTTCACATGCACATGCCTTAAATTCTAACATGGTGTGGAACTTTACTCTGAAGCTCAAGTCTCTGCTGCCCAACCATTATTTGGAGAAAATGTATGTGCTAGTTTTGCTTCTTACTAACTAACTTTGAACTTCTAACATATGCATAGGCCTCTATGAGAAACTGAGAATTGAGTGACCTTGTACTTATCAACATCCACCCATGCACACACATTCAGACACCTGTGTCTCTCTCACTGTTTTCTCATGCTGTGCCAGATTCTAACACCAATACTCATGAACATATTTGAGTGCCACATGATGCCAATAAATCACAACAATAGTGATGGCAAAGCAGGGTGAGGCGACACTTGCCTGAACAGTCTCCTTATTGAGAAGCTCATTAAACACGGATTACGAGTGGTGAGGTTTCACTGCAGCAGAAAAGATGAAAATCCAGAGAAACCCTTGATGCTGATGTAACCTGAAGATAAGGTTGACACAGAACACAATCGGTATGAGCTTTGTTTGTGCTTGTCTGAAATGTCATCGGTCATGGCATGTCATAAATCAAGCCTGGTCAAGTCTGGATTATCTGAAGTAACACAACATGCAGAACCTCATTCACCAAGTTAAAGTTCATATTGCCAGATGTGTGACATTAAGGTGTGCGTGTTTTTGCTTAAGTTTATGAAAATTGAGTAATAATTCAAAATGTGGCTATGTGTGTCAGTGGGTGGGGCAGGTTGAGGGTTATTAGTTCATGCAGAGTAAAAATGCTGCGTCCATCTGTTAATGTGTTTGCATTATTTCTTATGGGAATGTAAATTGTCTTAAAGCAGTTGTCTAGCATGTTAAAATACTCCAAGAGTAATTTGCCTCATCATGCTTTTATTTGTTGTAACACATATATGCACAAATACAAATGGGTGAACAGGTGCGTGTATAGGTGGCTCACACACACACAGACACACAAAGTGTTACCACCTCAACCTTACATTCCCCACCTTACATTCCCCAGCCTTTGCTCTCACTCCTCTGCAACCACTCTGATAGGCTTTGTTGTTGGTAGTTGGTAGTTTGTTTCATTAAAATGCTTCACTGGAATGGACAAAAATTCATACTTAATAGAAAACACCATCCTATGAAGTGCTTTCATTTCTTATCTCAATTTAACAAATACAACTAAGTCACTTAGTATAACCTACTTAGTAGACTTTCATTTTGTACCTCTGCAGTGCATGTAAACTGGGTGTGGGCACTTTACAATGTCTGAGGTGTAGTTTGGCAGGCCATCATTCTTTGTGCTAATTATATGAATGGGTAGCCATGCAGAAAACTGAAATGATACAGACTGATTCAGCGATGCAGCAAGGCAGGGAGTGTTGTGTGAATGTCCATAACACCTAAGACATTATTTTCCTCTTAGTGTTACAGTACAGAAACAAATTGAAGGTCAAAGGTCAAAGAAGTGTAGCCTGCACCTCCATGTCATATTCACATGTATCATAAACTGATACAAATGTACATTTGTGTTGCAGCAGTCTAGTATAATAATGTTCACAGCAAAACACAATTGTATGAGGTGCAGATGAAATGACTGAGGGTATTGTCATCCTTGCAACACCTGATACTATGTATTCCAATACGTGGAGGCGTTAACAAACTCTCTCTGACACACACACACACACACACACACACACAAATCTTTCACCATCTAGCTCTGACCATCCTTCCACACCTGCTTATAGTGCACACTGTAACTGTTGTCATCTACCTCTGTTGACTGCACATCATGCACATCACTAAAAATCCAGTTAATTACAGGACGTTGGAAATACAAAGGCTATTCAGTCAATTTCAAGATAAACGTAAGCAGTGTGTGCTATAAAATATGTCTCTAAACATACTGGCTAATTTTTAGGAATGCAGTGTATTGATGGATTTTGTATCAGCACTAAAATTAATCCACACAAACAGTTGGATATAGCTGTTGCCCTCATATGCTCATTATTGTTTGCATTTCCTTGAAAAGTGAAACGCTGGCTCCTCTCTAGCCTTTGAAGGACATTGTCGTTCCAGTAAGTAGAGAATTAAGAGAATGAAGGTGTTGTTTTATGGTTGTCAATTTCTTCACACCCAAAGGCCACTGATGGAGCTTTCACGAATTCCACTTGTCAAGTGTTAATGGGCTTCCTGTCTCTAGCTTTAGGCACTGTAATCATAACTTTCCTTTGCTGTTTTAACAGCTTTCTCTCTGGATGGTGAAACCTGTTGAACAGCGTCAGCCTCCCATGTCTCGGGGGAATTTACTTTTGTTTCTTGTTTGTTTAAAAGTTAGTTAACATACTTAACATAAAACATCTTCTTTAGTTCTTAATGCAGCAGTTTGATGAAACAGGAGTGGTCAGTGATCATTATCTACAGCTATTTCCATTGCTAATTAAAATCATGCCTCTACTACTACTACTATTACTTCTAGTACTACATATAGTACAGTACCACATATCTGTTCATCATTTTAACTTTCCTGAGCTCGTACCGTAACTTTTGCAGATCCCCTCAGATTCTTGATCCAGTCATCTTCATATCTGGTGTGCATCTTCTTTGGGTGGAGCACATTTTTGTGAAAATAAGCCACAGGTTGTCTGTGTCTGAAGTCTGAAAGTCATGAATCTTTGCAAACGCCATGAGACAGTGACTCTCACTTAGAAAAGAGAGAAACACTTAAAACTGTAAAAGATTTGCACGATCATAGTATAACTTGTGATGTGCTTGGACAAATCAAGAATCTTTCACATCATGTTGATTGACAAAAAAAAGGCCTTCACCAACAAATTAAATTGTAACGGTGTTTTGATGCTCTTTTGCCCAACTGCCTCCACATGTTCATAATTATTGAGCTTTACAGCAACATATTTTACATTTAGGCATGTGGCTCTTGAATCATTGGGTGTAAAAACACTATTCTCCTTTCAAAAATTCATAAATACGTTAAAGTATATAAGAATGTATATTAGTATAGCAAGCACATAAGTATGAATATGCATTCCATAGTTAAGAACAATCAGCTACTTCCTGTAATTATAAGAAAACATTAATTATGAGAACATGATCCCTTGATCCCTCTGTCTATCTATCTATGTCTGCCTCCAACTTCTTTGTCCAGTGTTTTGATCTAGTGAATATTAAGCATACCTCTTTTTCCATGACACATTATACCACACTTTATGCATGGTGTGCGGTGCCATGTTTATCTGTATTTTCACAATAACATTGCAGACAGGGGTTACAGTACTGTGCTTACTAGAGCTTCCTTACAACAAAGTTCAGGAAATTCAGAAGACCAAAAGTCCTGTCAGATCTGTGAAGTATAATCAAACTATTCATTGACCATAAGAATATCTGAAGCCTTTTGACACACAAACACACCCCTCCGTGCTTGTTTTGGCATCCTCATAAGCTTGTGGGTGTGTTCATCGTGAGGGAGCGTTTTTGGATTGAAGTTTAATCTGGGCCTCTGTCTCACCACCTGAAAAAAGGTACACACCCTTACAACACAGCAGCCGCAAGTCATGCATGGAAATATCTTGTGGAGGCCAAGTGAAGCGAATGTGGTTAACCTGCAATAAAAGTGTAGAATGAAACTCTCTCAGAGAATGTCTCACTAACAAGCTCAGCTGCATCGCCTAGTTGCCAGTATTTACTGATTTAACACAGAGTTGCTAAGTCAACCGTTTGTTGGTATGCTAACACATTTGTAAACACATCCACAGTCCACACTGTTTGCTTAAAAAGTCACCATGAGATATTACTTTACAATTCTGGACTTTAACACCTTGCTTGTAGTTCACACACACACCGCCTCACTATAATTTTGGGAAGAAGACAGGCATGGGAACTCTGGCACAAACTGCAGTCTGACTGGATGATTCACTCTGCGTCAGATTTGGAAGATCATGTAAATTGTCTAGCCAAATAAAAACCTAGCAACAGAATGACACATTTGCTTGTGAGTGGGAAGTTGACAACATCTGCTTTTGCACAAAGTCACACCGTATATGTGGTTGTACAGTGTTTTTCTAGTTTCGCGTTCCTTTGTTTAAACAGTTGTGCTACATTGATCATCATTTTTGTCTATGCTGACAAAGGATTAAAAATGAATCACAGTCAGTTTCACAGATTAGATAAAGAATGCTAGGAAACAGCTTTCTTTGCATTGATAAAGCCAGCAGATTTGCTTGTTTGTTATACATTCGAATTACTTCGGCAATCCGGTGATTTCTCATCAAGCACAATCATGAGGTCAAAGTTTCAATTTGCCCAATATTTTGGTTTATGAACCACAAAATTAATTCCCATCAGCCTCAGCTGTACTTTGTGTTTAGTACTAATTAGCAAATGTTAGCATGCTAACAAGCTAAACTAAGATGGTGAACGTGCTAAATAGTACCTGCTAAACATCAGCATATTAGCATTGTCACTTATATCAACGTCTCACACTGGACAGAGGACACAGTGGACACGAGCCGTGGTGCTGGGCAGTCACAATAACACACAGACAACTTGTCTAAGCAGGTCTGGTCTGTTTGCAGTGAACACATTCCTAGGACGCCACCCAATCAGTCAGAGGTTCAGTACTATCACTGGCCTCACAGTGACTCAATACAGCATAATGTAGAAGTCATGCACTTGCATCAGCCTACACATCCATCACTGATTTCAGTAGACATTAGTAGAAGTTACTAATATATGCTCTTTGCATACTGAAGCCTTTAGAATCTGTCAACAAATTGAGTCGTAAAGGGTGTGGCTACTCAGTCAACACAGTCATAGGTTAGGGCCCCTACAGGGTGTGAACCTTCTTTTTTCTTTTTGGGGGGCGGGGGGACAGGGGTTACTAACTTTATCTGCGAAATAATCACTAGGAGAATGATAGGGTAAGATTTGGATCAGATTCAAACTTAGACATCCCACCAATATAATTTCATTTTGCATGTGTGGACTAGGTTTAGCAGCACTAAATTTCTCCTATTGCCAGACCTAATGTCAATGATCTACATGGTAAACATTACAAAGATGTAATATCCTCTGCTTTGTCAGTGAATTTACCCTATGTATGAAATGTGTTATGTAAATAAATTCATTCAGTTCAAAGAAGAAGAAATTCAGTTCATGCAACACATGTGTGTGTGAAGACATGGTTTGTATCCTCAGATATAACTGCCACTCACTATCATTCATGTGAGAAGTTGTGCAAAAAAGATGTAGTCTGCTTATGTAAATGTGGTGTAAATGTTAAATAATAAGAAGGAGAAAAAAAGGGAAAAAAATTTTCAGCCTCTAACTGTAGACTACTTGGCACATACCTGTTTACCTTCGTGTTTGAACTAGTGAAAGGAAAGTGAGAATGTGTCATCAAACCACCCCACCCTTTTAGCCTTGCACCTTCACAACGCCACTTTTGATAGTTGGAAATTATTAACTTGTGCTCATAAATCACATTTGGCAGACAGAACTTATCAGCACTCAAGTCGCCATACTATAACACCTGATTCACACAATTTTAAGAGAGTCAAAGAAAGTATGATGGAACAAAGCACTTTTAAAATTGAAACAATGAAATAACAGTTGTTTGAGGTTGGAGTGAAGAAATTACAGTATACAGGGGAGTAGAAGAGATATATTTATGCTCTTTTTAAAAAGAGTGTAGCATAACATGGGTGAACTCAAACCATGTTAAACTTCATCTAATAACCCACTGAAACCTGTCTGACAGTTTCTCCCCAAATAAAGGATTAACTCTAATGATGTGTGACATCAACACTAATTATTTTGCTTAAGATCTTTGGGTTGAACATGGATTTGTTAAGGTAGGGGTGGACTGAGTTTAAGCCACAATGAAAAAATATATAACTGAAGCCCTGCAAGATTCCCCTTCGAGGGTAATTCCCTTCATAATGACAAAGAAATGATCTTCATAGAGTTCCAACAGTAGTGGGGCTAAAAATGTAAATATTTCCTTAGCTGAAAAGCTAAGGAAATATAAATTTGTTGCTGCCATCAACATGCACCTCAATTATATAAAAAAGTGTTTTGTACTTGGTGGTGGGAAAGTTACTCACTGGCAAAAAATATTTCTCCGTACATTTTTTAAACATATGAATTATACTTAGATTTCAATTTAAAAAGATCGAAATGGAAAATCAGTCACTTTGATGCCAACTAAAGTGTTTAGCCATTCAAACGTTCATGCGGAACCAGTAGGATTTAGTTTGACACACCTGTGCATTCTTTACAGTGAAAGTTATGTGCGAGAGACGCAGATAAACAGAGAGAGTGTTTGTGCACACCCACAGGCCTTTCTATAAGAGTTGGACATAAGTGATTAAGTTTGCAGGACAACCCCAAACCTCAAGTATCTCACTATCATTGTTCTGCAGACAGATCACAAAATGAAACAGACCCTGCAGTAATTCTGCACACACCTTTTATGGCATGTTCAGCTTATAATACTCCGTGACCCTCAGTTACCCAATAATGATTGAGCTGCATCTCAAAGTGACAGCACATCTTATTAATGTCATTTTAACACACAGCTTTTATTGACAGCGTGTTTTCTGTTGACAGACAAAGCAAACAGAAAAATCTGAGAAACATATTTGACATTGCAAACAGTAGACATACATCCTGCTATACACAGAAATTCTTGACAACCAAGTTTAAAAGATAGAGCATAACCAAGAAGCATTTGCACAGCGCTACAACAAAAACAAATTTGTATGGGAATAAGTGAGGAATTAGGAAGGAAAACATATGATCTTTTGTTGTGAACAAAAGCTTTTCCTTTATAATTAATTATTAGGACATAACAGAACCACTGTGCTGTTATATGTGGAGTAAAATTATCTATGATTGGCATACTGTTGAGTTGTGATTCTAAGTAACTCTGGAAACATCTCCTGAGATTGAATACCATCTACCATTTAGAGATACACGTTCAGACACCACCCTCAGTGCAGGGCAGCATAGTTATGTCAGCTCATAGCTGGTCCAACTAACAGGTAGGTCAAGCTTTCAGGTGCCCCAGAGTTATGCAGTAATTTAACCAATAGTGTCTTTCCACTCCCGCTTTCAAGAGATGCCCTGCAGGGACTGAACGACTCGTCAATCAGTTTCAGTGGAAAATGACAGGTGACTGTATCTTTAAACCACTTAGCTTCTCTGACAGGTCATTGAAACCAAACACGAAATGTTTAGAATGGTTGAGAGGGGTGCAACAATGAAGGCGTGAATGACCGTGAAGGTTTGAACTTCATTTGTTCAAATAACTTTTACTAACCATTTTGTACCTTCCATGGCCAAAATAATTACTGCCCCTGTTGGCCTCCCACCTCCACGTCCTGCCCTGTGAGAATTGCATAAGCATCCTAAAAGCCTCCATTAAGTACAGTGCACAGGGCAGACAGTACATAGCAGGGTCATGACCAACCAGTACTCCTGTGATGGAATGCATGGCCCAAGGATTTCTGTTTGTGAGTTTGTTTGGGGTAATTTGATTGTACACAAATTATGTGGAGCCTGCAAGCAAGCTCAGACAGACAGCTCAAGCTGCACTCACACTTGGCATGCTCTTATCAAATGCACCTTTACAATGTGGCAGTTTATTTAAGCTTTTAAAAATGTCCAGCTCTCCCTCTGCCAGTGCTGCTACTGCGTCATTGTTCCACAGATATCTCCACAACCATCATTGCTGCTGCTTCTTTGCTTGAATTAGCTCAACCATCATCTCTGCATCCACATGTATGCTCTGACACTAATCTTTAGAGAAAGACTCCAAACATTTATAATACCACTTTGCTGTTTTCACATGTTAATACACTTTCCAATGTGAGCTGACTGACTGAACTTAATTTAGGAATATGCACCACATGAAGACAACTAAAATAATTAAAGTCTTATACCTAAATTTGACACAGAGCCCCTCAGGTACACAGGTAACAATGCAGGACCTGCCTTACTTGATATGGTACTTCATGGCTGCAAACACTTTACCAGATTTGCAATTCTGCAGTTGCTGTGAAACTGATGAATGACCTTATATGTGCATGTTTTCTGTGGTACTGGATGTGTTTTTGAAATCTTTTTTTTGTTTTGTTTTGACAGTTTATTTATTGTTATTAGGTGTATCTCTTATGACCTTTTAGTAGTTGATCGGTTCTATTTATTGTTTCACATAATCATTTACTGGTGAGGCGGCCTCCTAAGCCACACTAATGATGATGATGATTGCCATGTTATATTCTGTATTTATGTCCATTGATATTTCTCTTGCAATTTTTGTGTCAACTAAGAGTAATGATAATTTGCACTTTTGAAGAAAACGATGATCGTAATGTTTTGTATATATGGCATATATGGGATTTTAATGTAAGAAAATGGGCACACCTCAACCAGGCATCCAGAAAGTGAAATTCTCCTCCATCTGTCAGTAGTCTCTGCCCCAAGGAATTCAACCATGTTACTCAAGCTGAGATAACATCTTTTTTTCTTTTTTTCATGATTTAAAAACACTTGTCAGTCTTGTACTTTTTAAGTCCTGTATAGACAAATCCTGGATGAGTCAAATTGACATGGTGGTTAACTGTATTGCCGCTGGTGTAGATTGTGTACTGAGACTATTAAATCTGACAGTTTACACGACAAAATCATGAAACCACGGAGAGACATCAAACACTAATAGTTTTTTAATGAGTAGTTTTTTATTGCCATTTAGTAGAAGTGAATCAATCCCTACTTGAGAACAGATTTCACATTTGTTTGTTTTTTTATACGTCTCATTGAGACAAAAGTTTGCCTTTGACAAGCTCATGGACTGACTCATTGCCAACTCAGTTGCTCAGTACTCACCTTTTCTTTCTGTAATCATACGCTGTATCTTTGTGTGTTGTTGGCTGGCTCCTGCATTACAGATGTAACACGAGCTGCCGTGCAAGCCTGCACCAACATGTTGCATGAAAAATCAAAAGCACTCGAACTAATGTTCCCAAAAGAATTTTATTAAACAAACATTCAGTTTAAATACTCAGTTTGAAGATGACCAAAAAGTGTTCTGATAAAGATAACCTATATAAAGGACAAAGGACTACACAAGCATGTCTTCTTTAAGTGCAATGTTACAACATTTGCAGGCAGTTGGGTGGAGCAGAGAGAAAGGCATTCCCTTGATTTTCTTTCCTCATTGAGGTGCGATTGTTTTTACTCTGGAGACAGCCTTGGGCAAATCTAACATGCCATGGTAGACAGTGACACATTGTATAGATTACATAAGGTTAAACTGGTACATGTGACTACATGTCATGCTGTTAACCCTAGGCTGAGGAATGGGAGGGGGTGTGGGCTACACTTCAGTCAGTCACAGCAATGTAGACAAGTTTCTTTCAGTTTTCTCGTTTAACTCTTGTCACTCTTGTAGCCTCACTCCATATCTCACACTTACATATCTGGAAAAGCTATTGCATTTTGGTTCAGTGTTTATTTGTTTGGACTTATCTTTCATCCTGTACTTTTGCGGCTCTAACAAAGGTTTCATTCATAATTTTTTGGGGGGGGGAAACAACATGCAACAGCAAACATGACATCAAGGTGGGCGTTAGTACAAACCTACCTGCTACAACACGAACAGTGCACATTAGCTCATCAGGACTGCAGAGAGGAGGAGCCTGCATGATCCTGGTTCAGTGTAGTGTAGAGCCCTGCACAGGCCAAAAACTCCAGCCCTAGCCTGGCACTGGCCCATGGTGTTCACACACACACACACACACACACACACACACACACACACACACACACACACGCTACTAAGAGGTACAATTATTAAAGGCCTCAAACATAACTACCAGTGCCACAGACAATCATGCCCACAAACAGCCTATTAATACCGACTGTCCATTACAGAGAAGCGTATAAGCATGCAGTAGAGAATATAACCAAGTAATCCAGTATCAAATAAGTCCATAAAGATTTACAGCCTTACTTTGATGTTAAGTAACTTTACAGAAACTGAAGAACAATGTTTTAAATAACACTTCGCCAACTGGCCAATGTTCAATAAAAAAAATTGTGTACAGTGGTCATCATTCACTGTTTATTGGCTAGTGTTGTGAAGAAAAAGAATCGCATCCACCATTGAACTGAACTTTAATATGTAATGCACGTGAATAAATTGCGTATGTATAATATTTATAATATAATTAATATAACTTATAGTTCATACAGTGGCCTATGTGTGCTCTGCGCGTATATGAGCACAATGAAAGGAGAGAAGTTAAATGAGCCCGAGCCCGGCCCGAATCCACTCAGCGTCTCGTGGCCATCTCTTAGGGGCAGATTAGACAACTGTTAGTGAATTAACACATGTTGCAATGTTTTTAATCAGTGAAATGAGATTCTGGATCCAGCAAGTGGTTTGCATCTGCTGTAACCAGCAGAACTACTAGCAGAACCAGCACAGTTTGTCTGTGTAGCAGAAGCTGTCAAAGCAGATTCCTCTGCAGGGCAAACAATCAGATCGGCTCCCAAAAGACACTTCAAGGTTCAAGCCTCAGTCACTAAAACTGTTACATAAGACAAAGTAAAATGGTGCATGATTAAATGAGTTATATTTGAAAAGGGAAGGTTACATTTTACCGCAGAGCATACACCTTGTGCCAAACAATGCATTTTTAAACACAGAGCTGCATGATAAATATGAGTTTTTATTTGTACCGACCATCATCAACTGTAATAAGATTCTGTGGACACTAATAGCAGCTGTGCATTTTATATTCTTTGACCAAAATATTATAACAATGAAAGTATCTACACTGTTCATCAGCTGACCGTGTGGAGTATCTCACAGTTTGAATGGGATTGTGTAAGTTGACACTATTACACAGGAGTCTGAACTGCAATGGCAACCAGGTACTTTTACTTTCAACAACTGTACTTGGTGAATTTTTACTATACTTTACGTGAGTATTTAATGTTTGTACTTTTTGCTCTATTACATTTATCTGATAGCTATAGTTACTTCACAGTTACACACAAAAAACATGATAAGCTAATAAAATATGATGCACTGTAAATTTACCAGCAGTACATGACAGGACTTGGATGCAGCAGCGTCAGCATTAAAATGCTGCTGACACATAGTCACGTTTTTCAGACTGATTATTTCTATTTCTTTTGATACCTATAGTTTGCTATCATTACTGCCCTAAAGTAAAAGTTTGACATTTTATTAAACAAGCTTATTCACCTTCTGGAGTTATATGAGGAGATTGATAACCACTCTGACAGCAGTGGGGAAACAGCTAGCCTGGCTCTGGGCAAAGGTAACAAAATTTGCCTACTAGCACCACTAAAGCTCACCAAATAACACGTTATATCTTGTTTCTTTTATCCATGCAAAAAACGTGTAAAAATATGTAAGAGTGTAAAAACGACAATTTGCCATTTTACGGGGTTATGTGCTGGACTTAATATTGGCTGGGAACAGTAACTTCCTGGACTCCCCGCTGGTTGCCTGGTGACTGCTCAGATTGCTAAGCTAAGCTAACTAGCCAGCCTTATATTTAACAGACAAATTTCCAGTAGCTTTATATATCTAACAGTACAGTGGCCCTGAATGTTCAACACCCTGCAACTTAAGTAAACAAATGCAAATAGAAGAAAACAGCTTTACCAATTTGACAACACGTGCGTAGTATTTAGAAAAAAACACAACCAAGTACAGAAACATGCTGCAAGTCAAACAAAACCCAAGGGAAAATAGCAGATGTCTCCAGGGGACACTAAAATGAACACGCCCAGACACACATATTTGTTGCCATGGTTTGTACTGAAGTCGACTATCCTTCAGTGGTCTTGGAAAATGAGCAAAGCGTGTTCCTGTATTTGGTTGTGTTTTCTTCCTACTAAATGTCCTACTAAATGCTGTGCATGTGTTGTAAAATTGGTGAAGATGTTTTCTTCATTTGCTCTCTCTGGACCACCGTATAACAGATAGATATGAGAGTGGTATCAATACTCTCTTCTAACTTGCTGAGAGAAAGCAAAGAAGCATATTCCCTAAAATGTCAAAGCTATCAGCTATCACTGTCAATTCAGGTCAGCTGTTACAACTACTCTTGTGAACATATTTGTGTGTACAGACTGTGTGTGCACTCTGCGATATAATTTTTCATGCAGTTAACTTATTAACCCTTCAAACCTGAAAATGCTCCAGTCTGCCCCAGTGTACCAGTATGTCAGCAGTCAGAGTTCTGTTAAGAGTTATGAATGGTGGGTGGGATTGGTGTAGTTTTCTGTCTTTACCTTCATGAGTGGTTAGATAGCCTTGGGTGTGGCACCACCACCCATAATTCATGTTCAAACCTGTTCGCCTGGGCCTGAAAAGGCCTCTTAAGTAATCATTTACCGAAAGAGAAAAATACCCTATTCCTCAGAACAGATCACATATGTTACTTCAGAACACTCTCAGACTCCCACACATATTAGCTTTTGCACGAGTTTCTGTGTCATATTCCTCGATAGAACTCCTGGTGTTATTTGAATTAGACTGTGTGTTGGATTTGTTTGTTTTGTATGTGCCTTGTGTGAACTTTAAATGCATACTTTTTTACAGTTAGTGATCAAAGGGGTTGGGAACATGACATTTGCAGACATTTTGTAGGAATACATGACCTTCAATTTATTTTGTTAAAGAGAAATTAGCTTGAACCTGGACCGAGGCAGGCTGGGACTTCATTATTTCTGTAATGTAAATGTTCCTTGTTGAACTCTGTTAAAAGTACAACTTTGTGTTTGTGTGTGTGTGTGTTTGTTTGTTTGTTTAGATCCCCATTAGCTACTGTAACAACAACAGTAGCTACTTTTCCTGGGGTCCACATAATGTATTTACAATACTTCCATGAAAAAAACAAGACAAGACTCAACAATACTCACGGCAAAGACAAAACAACACAATTATTCAAATAGTTTGTATGTGTGTGTGTGTGTGTGTGTGTGTGTGTGTGTGTGTGTTGACATACCAGAAGAAAGATAGCAAGCCCATTCAGGCTGATTCCAAATGTTTTCCCAACACGCTTTTTTCATTGTGTCCTTAAATGTTCCTTTTAATATATTTTTCCAAAGGTAAGGCGTCAGTATGTTTTCCTATTAAATGTTAAAATAAATAATAAACAATTGAAAGATTTTCATTGAAGTTCAACTAGATACAACTTAACCGTACAATCCAACAAAACACAACCAAACACCATGTAAAACACTGTTTGAAGAACATTTATTGTTGAGTAAACAGGACATCAGGTGTTGCCAACAGTAGCACACCGAAAAAGGTTTTTTCTAAGTAGAAGTCATGAAGACTTTTGTGACTGTTTAGGTACAGCAGGTTTAGCATAAGGAGTTCAGCATGGCAATGTTTATGTCCCCCAAATTCCTCCGATCAGCAGAATTCTATTACACTGTGAATTACACGTTGCTGTGAAAGCAGTGCTTTGAGTTGGTCAAACGACAAGATGGAGCAGAAAAGGAAAACACATACAATAGTGCCACCTGCTGGCCAAACAAGTGTGGAGCGGCGATCACTGAACCACGGGTAGCAACTCAGTCTACAGTTGACAGTAAAGAACTTATTAAGCCACAAGAGTTTTCAGTAACCTAAACAAAGACCCATCCATTAGCACCTCTGTAAGGATATCTGAAGGAAAGTTGTGTTTACGCCTCTTACACTAGAAACACTCTCGTTATTTGGTGAAGGCACCTTGTTGATTGAATCATTAAAGAAATGGATAATAAAGCAGAGTAGGTATGCTTTTTCTTAACCTCCAAGACCAAAACCACAAATCAGGACAAAACAGGAAAAAAACATCACTCCTCAGCCACAGCTTCAGCCTCCACCTGCTCCTTCATCTGCACAGCAGCAAGCTCCTCATTTGCTGCTTGCTGCTGCAACCCTTCCTTCTCTTCCTCCTCCTTCTTCTTCTCCTCAGTCTTGATCACCACACTTTCTGTCTTGGTGACTGTGGTGCTCTTCAACGCTGCTCCCTCGAGAGCAGCGGCAGAACCGCTGCTAGCCTTGACTCCACCAAAGGAGGAGCTGACGTAGGACGGGGTTCGGGAGCTCTCCAGGCCGTAGGCGTTGTAGTTCATGGCTGCACATTCAGACGTAAAAGACAATCATTACCACGAAGATACAGTAGTGGGGAAAAGGGTCGGAAAAGAGTTGACATTTGGATGTACATGTGTTTATAATGATCTGAATATCTTTTTGTATCTGTAAGGGCTTCCGGGGAGTTTTTGCTTGTCTTGTTAGAGATATTCAGCGTGACAGTGGAAAGTTTACAAACACAAAAATCTTGTCTAGGTTACACTGACAGAGGTAATTAACTTCAACTTTAGCTGTGATGACATCACTGCAGTCAAGCCAAAGTTGGGTTTGTCACATAAACAATTTTATTGACGTTGTCTGTCCAGAGAGACTATTGCAGTAGTTGTGATGTGAGTGAGCTGATAGGAATTACAGGATTTTTTTGTCCTTTTATGACATTTATTTTTGTTGCCCTGAGAACAGGAATTATACTGTTAGACTTACTATATATAAAATATGTGATCATTTTTTGTTTCTGGATTTTTATATAGTTTTTCATGGGTTTATACTGTAATATGGTAAAAATCAACAGTGAAACACTTTGCACCGAGATAGAACATGAACTTACAAGTCTGCTTGGATACAGTGGTCTTGATTCCAGTTGTTAACCTGTAGAGAAAAAGAGAAAAAATCAGGAGCAAGGAGTATACCATGAGATATACAGAATAATATTCCTGCATCATTTCCACAGGCTAGTGTATAAGTGTGCTCACAGTAACATTTTACCTGGTCTCCTCTCCTTCCAGCAGTTTCCTGTAGGTGGCGATCTCAATGTCCAGAGCCAGCTTCACATTCATCAGTTCCTGGTATTGGCGGACTTGCATGGCCATGTCCTGCTTGGCTCTCTGGAGAGCTTCCTCCAGGTCTCTGATGCGGAGTTTAGCGTCCTTCACTGCCAGCTCACCACGCTCCTCAGCCTCTGCGATTTGAGCTTCCAAACTGTTTCGCTAAGAAGAAAAAGAAAAGCAGAGTGAAGCGTAGTATAAAAATGCAATAGTCTTTATAAGGCCAGGTGCTACTAACACAGTTTCCTGAATTACTGCTGAATATAAATCTGATATGTGCATATACATCTATAAATCTCACCTGTGATTTAACCATATCAATTTCAGACTGGAGCCTCATTATCCTGCGGTTCATGTCAGCGATCTCAGCCTTGGTTGACTTCAGGTCGTCACCATATCTACCTGCTGACTGCTGCATCTCTGCATACTGATATAGACAGGGACAAGTCAGACTGACACATCAAAATAAAACTAAATAAGACTTTATGTGCATCAAAATAAATGTATGTTTTAGTTGTCTTGTAAATCTGGTGTCATACCAGGTTTTTTGGCATGTTTTAATTTAACATATCAAAAAAGCATAGCGACTGCAACATACCGTGATGTGCACCAGATGCACTGTTTTAGTGTCTGTAGCAACATCTGTGCACATGAGGCTTTTCATAAAACGAGAATTAAGGTAAAGTAAGGCAGGGTACAGTAAGCTGAGGTGAGTTGTGACAAGAGGGCAAGACAAGACAAGACAAGAGAGGTCGAGAGAATACATCCTTCACCCTCTGCCACATTCACCTAGTAAAAATCATGTACTGTGCAGCTAAGAACAAAAGGACTCATACATATTTTTCAGTTTTAAATGTACAATAACAGGAAGTCAGACGATGGAGTGCTGGTTGAAAGCTTCAGTTTCAAATAACACAAACAGTGGTCTCACCTTAGTCTGGTACCATGACTCAGCCTCAGCTCTGCTACGGTTGGCAATGTCTTCATACTGGGCACGCACTTCAGCGACGATGGCGTCCATGTCAAGGTTACGGCTGTTATCCATCTCCACCACAACGGATGTGTCCTTGATCTGGCCCTGCAGCTCATGGATTTCCTACACAGGACAATACATGAACATAAGCAGAGAAGACATAGACAAGGTAAAACATAATTTTGAAAATCCCCTTTGTTTTAAAATGACATATAGCCAAATTAATTATTCATTTGTGTGCCACTGAAAAGTAAAATAAGGTTATTACTGCATCATAAATCTGCCTCAGGAACTCAATCTCATCAGAGAGCCCATCCAGTTTGGCTTCCAGCTCCACTTTGGCCATATAGGCTGCATCAGTGTCCTGCACAGGAAAAGACAACGCTGAGAATATTCATTGTTGCATGTAGCCCCGGCCCTGAGCTACAACTGGCCATTGTGTGGGCTCATTCTGCTCAAGGGCTAAGTATAGTTTCAAGATCAAGAATATGTTAGAAAACCAGACCTTCTTTGTGAGGACGAAGTTGTTCTCACACTCATTGCGCTTGTTGATCTCATCCTCATACCTGGAAAATAAGAGAACTTTAAGATGCATATGTTGCCTTTTAAATCAGAATGAATTATAATTCTTTTCAAAATTGTATTTTAATCTTTTCAATTTCATCTGAGCCACATATATATTCATACAATGAAAAAAAACCTGCAATAACATTTTTTGTCACTTGAGGGAAGCAGAAACAAGTTGTAAACACAACACTGACCTATTATCAACTTTTGAGTTGATATGGTGAGCGTGTTAGCAAACAGTTGCCTATATTTACACATCCAGCAGATATGGAGCTTTAACATTACGTGTATTCATTTTTTCCATTGTTAATATAAAAATTTTGATTAGTGCAGCTTTAAAAGAAAGTCTGGGGATAATTCTCTGTGGGTTTGAAAAGGTTGAAAACCTCCACTCCACTCACTTGTTTTTGAAGTCCTCAACCAGGCCTGTCATGTGATACAGGTCGGACTCTAGTTTGACTTTTTCGTGACCCAAGTTGTCTAGCTGCTTACGCAAGTTTGCAATGTAGGCTTCAAACATGGCATCAACGTTGGAGTGAGACGTGGTCTGTTCCTGCAGAAGTTTCCACTTGGTCTCAAGCATTTTGTTCTGCTGTTCCAGGAAGCGTACCTGCAGACAGAAAAGTGAATGAATGATCAATTAAAAAAGAGGCAAATAAACAGTTCTGTACCTGTGGATCATACAGGAATGGCTGTGAGTGTATCGATAGTGATGGTTGAGTTTCAGACTTGATGTATGAATATATGGATGAATATCACCCAGCTGATGAATAAAAGAATGGGAAGATCATACTGCACAAATATCCTACTCCTTGTTATAATACATAACTATACATAACTTTATAACGTATGAAGAGGGTGGTCAGTGAGACATATGTGGTGTGGACAGAGAAAGAATGCATGCAAAGAGAAGGTGGGAGTGACTCAAAACACATGAATGGATTCACTTTGTTTGCATGAAGACTGACTGAAAGAAAAATGACTAATTGAACTTCTGCCACCTCCAACACACCCTAAATGTCACATCAATTACTCCTCACTCTAACCCATAGAGCCGCGTTTCGACACAAAGAAGCACTGTTTCCCAATTGTGACACAGTTTACTCCTTTACAACTTTTCTATTCAGCGTCCTGACCCTGGGAGGGGTCCCGCTACCACTCACCAAACATAATGAGAAACACACAGCTCTGCGTGTTAGTGCCATATCTCGATAGTATGTAGAAGAGGGGGAGAGAGCTTTGTTTTACGATCTAGTCTCAGCATAATTGATTTACAGCTTGACTTCTTTCCTGCATTGCTCCAGGGGGCCTCCTTAAACAAGAAAGGGCGATAACTGTAAAGAATCTGATCAGTCTCGGGAAGAAGAGTACAGGCTCCTGTCTGATAAGATAGCTGTTTCAGATAGTTGAGTAATCTCTGTTTGATAGTGGGTGCATAACAATGATTCATGCTACTGTCAAGAAAATGGCTTTCTTGATTTTTATACAGCCTCATAAAGTGGGTATTGTTCAGATTACTGATAGTTTTAGGTGGATATTTTTTACTATAGTGATCTACTCCACTCAGTATTTAACAAGCTTGTCTCATGCAACCCTTTCCCCTGACCATTCCCACTCTTGTTTCTTCTGTAAGTGTTTGTACAGGCTGTGAATATTCAGGCAATGAAATTTGAAGTGACATAACACATAAGAGTTTGCAAAACAAGAATGCAAGAAAACACCTGGCCTTTTGTCTCATTTCATAACCACTAAATCTCTTTTTGCACGACATTGCTCACATTGCAATACCAGCAATATTGTTCTGCTCTTCATCCCAACCCTGTATGTACTCTGTATCCAGGTTTATCCTTTTATCTGAGCTTATGATGAGAATGAAAACGTCAGGAAGCTAAGCCATTACTCAAAGCAGCGTATCCTCCACAGAATCACTGTGCATGGCTTTTAGCAGACTGCATATTGTTATATATACAGGTTTCACAGGGATTGTCTCAAGGATTATCTCCGTTGTGAAATCACACCTCTTTCACCTTGAGCTATTTTGGCGTGCAATACATTAATTTACTCTGAGGTTCCTGAGTAATTTTTCTACTTTGTGTGGAATTTAATAGGTTTAGCCCAACAGTCATAGTAACCAACAGAACATCAGGAACAGAAACCTATAAAGCAACATACAGTGTGTGCTGTTTGTTGCTAATATTTTCCCCATTTAGTTTTTTATGTCATAAAAGACAAAATGTCTTGCTAGGACAGTGGTGTTTATCTTTAATATCTCAACTCTAGCTTAAGTTGACTGACCTTGTCAATGAAGGATGCAAAGCGGTTGTTCAGGGTTTTGATCTGCTCCTTCTCCTGGGTGCGGATCACCTGGATGCTGGGGTCAATCTCCAGGTTCAGGGGGGCCAGCAGGCTCTTGTTCACAGTCACTGCTGTGATGGGGGCCACCACTTCATTGGCCATGCCACCTCCCACACCTCCACCGAAGCCCAGATAGCCAAACTCTACTCCACCTCCTCTTTGTCCAGACCCCCCAGCAACATACCCACCGACCACTTTAAACCCCCCAGCACCCATAGCAGCACCACTGCTGCCTACTCCCCCGTAGGAGCTGCGGACAGCATAGCTCTGCCTGCCACTCCCCACACCACGACCACCGTAGCCGGAGAAGGAGCGGCTGCTGAAGCCCTGGGATGGGCCCCTGGAGGACGACACAGTGGAGAAGGTGGTGGTCTTCATGGCTCTGACAGACATGTTCACACTGTAGCACTGATGTGGTGTGAGAAGAGAAACTCTGCAGAGGGAAGGAGAGTCAGGCAGATAGACCCTCCCTGGTCCCTGGTGCTATTTATCAGAGCAGGGGAGGAACCCTGCTGAGATGCAATTGGCTGGTGTCCTTAGCAGGGGAGTGAAGGATGAGAGGGGAGAAGGAGAGGGGGAGAGATGAGGGAATGTCAGAGAAGAAAATAGCATCGTGTTACACATTTACAGCACACAGTGTGTTGGAGAGAGCACAAGAATTACATAATAGTCACTGTGCCAGTTTCTGTAAAACTACTGAAGAAACACTAGAGGACTCTGCGTCTTGTCCACTTTTTAGATGTTTATGAAATGGCAGTTTCCATACCTGAAACATTACACATACTTTGCATCCATAAAATTATAGTGCACTTCAGACAGAGTTTAAACATCTTTATTGCATCCTCTGTACACAAACATGCACACACACACACACACACACACACACACACACACACATGCAACACCAGAATATGAAGTCAAACCTTGGGTATAATGAACAGGCACATACTTTTATGACCTCCTCTTCTACTTTACAACAGTTCTCATAGACGTGACATATTGCAAAGTAAATTGGGGTTGTCCAGTGTGATGTGCTTTTACGTGTTTGTGGGCAGTGACTATATGTCTCATAATTGTGGGAGAACCAGATCTACCTTCTGAATATGTTCCACTGTCTATATGACTTTACAAGTGTTTTTGTGCAGGTATGTTGCAACAAATCCTTGCATAAAACACATGGAAAAGCAAAAAAGGTAAGTAGACGTTTACAGGTAGTACCATCTAAAACTTCAAGGATAAAGCCTATGTTTAAATTCTGCACATTGCACACTTATAAGGTGCAGTGTCCTGGACCAAGGACCAAACCAGGCAATGCCCACATACACAAGGACTATTGATGAACATTCCTTCCATATCAGCCAGGTGAGGAGCAAACAGAGTTTGTCTGTTTATTTTACTCTGAACCCCACCTTAGTCCTTAACAGCTTTCCCCACCCATAAAAAGACTGAGACTGCATATAGATAGATAGATAGATAGATAGATAGATAGATAGATAGATAGATAGATAGATAGATAGATAGATAGATAGATAGATAGATAGATAGATAGATAGATAGATAGATAGATAGATAGATAGATAGATAGATAGATAGATAGATAGATAGATAGATAGATAGATAGATCTCTGTTTCCATGGTTGCACATATTAAAGATCAAAACATAATTTTGGTCAGGCCTTATCATTTTGTGACAGCTTTATTTAAAACATGAGCCTCAAACATCATCTCAAACTGTGGAAATCATGATTCATTTGTCACTGGGCAGATTTATGACTCATGATCTTTTCTGAGCCGTTCAATGACTGTTGCCTATTTTGTACCAGAATAACCCCCTTGCTCCCTCAGCCAGTATTTTCAAAACACCCCTATTCTTTTGTTTTCAGGGTTTTATGTGCTTTTGAAAAAAACTTAAACACCTATTTGCCAGCTAATGAAAAGAGCTGAAACCCAAGGTACTGTGCTGTGTGGAAACTAAACGTGTTAATTGGCAGAAGGGGCACATGTTGTGGAAAGTACATCTTAACAACCTGAAGGGGACTTTCAGGCTTTAGACCAATCAAAAAATGCATGTTTTTCTTGGCTTGCCTCAAACAGTGACGTGACTCTTCACGATGGAGCTGCTGTGCTAAACTTGGAGGCGACCATATATGTGCAAGTTAACCAGTATTTGTTGCTTCATTAACTCAGCCTCTCTGAATAAATACACCAACTGATGAACAGAGCTGTATTTATTTCACGTTTGATGTCTTAAACATGATTAAAGTTGCTTTTCTTCTTTCTCCAGATAAGATAATTCCTCATTCTTTCTGCATGAGGAAAGTAAGAGGGTAAGAAGCTAACCCTCTGACCTTAAATCTCTTAAGAGGCCAGTGATGTTTTGGTTTGAATGAAGCTGCTATATGACACATCAAGTCAGGAATGTGCTGAGGGAGACACTTACATGCTACAAGACAGAGAGATGGGGTGGGGAGAAGATGAGCAAATGGGGGGGTATGAGAAGACAATTAGCAAAGGTAATAAACAAACCTATTTTACAACGACTGACAGATTAACTGAGATATTCAGTAAGAATGGGGTGGGATCCATGACGGTGTACAGTAATTTTAGACTGTAAGCTATAGCAAAGGTGTTGACATCAAAAAAATTAAGATAAAGACAAAATTAAGCTCAAGTTAAAGGCTAAAATTGAGGGGAAAGTAGTGATAATAGAACAGGGAAATGCAGAATAAAATTAAAAGGTAAAGACAAATGCCATAAAAGCCTGTCTGTAAGAATATATTTTTAAGAAGTGATGGTGAATGTTTTCAGCTTTGGACTTTGTAGTGTTTAGGAGTACGGTCCCTGCCAAGCCTTCAAAACTATCAGTAAAATCAGTTATAAAACTCACTTCCTGCTTCGCCCTGTGATGCCTGTTCAAACAGAGAGTCTCCAGCACAGACGTGAAGGAAACACAGAGGCATGGTGCATGGAGTTAAACAATGGGAGTACACATGTAATCATTGTAACAAGTCAGAGAGAAAGGTACAAAAAGCATGCAGTTACAAAATGTGTGGACCACACTCTCCTCTCACTACGGTAGGTTTGTTTGCTTTGAGACTCATGCCCCCTAGTGACTGAGGGATAGAAGTGTATGTTTTCAGGCCAGGAAATTCCACAGGAGGAGTGGCTCTTCATGAAGGAAACTTGATTCATACTAGAGGATCTAGAAGCTGAAGCTTTAGCCATACTAGCGGCCTGGCTCTAGTCTAGACAGTGTTAGTCTGTCCGTCCACCACTTTGGTCCAGATGGAAATATCTCAGCAACTATTGGATGGATTGCCAGGAAATTTGCTACAAATGTACATTCATAGACCCAATGGATGAAACCTACTGACTTTGGTGATCACCAGACACTTTCTCTACTGCCACCATGAGGTTGACATTTGTGATTCAGAGTGAAATATCTTGACAACTATTGGATTGGTTGCCATTGAATTTGCTACAGGTCCCTAGAGAATAAATTCAAATTTATTTGGTGATTCCTTAACTTTGCATTATGACCAAATACCTTCAAAACATGCATTCCCATCAGCCTCAGCTGTACTTTGTATTTAGTGCTAATTAGCAAATGTTAGCATGCTAACAGGCTAAACTAAGATGGTGACCATGGTAAACATACTTGCTGCTGATGTTAGCATTTAGCTCAAAGCCCTACAGTGCCTAAGTCTTTGATTGTATCCTTATTGTTGTTTGCTTGTCCTGTCCTGTTCCTTACTAAATGTGATTTTTTTATGTAACAATGGTGTCAAACTATATCGTATGTCATGAGTTGTTTAGCTTTTCCACACACATATAATAAAAAAATTAATGTAACTTTACTGTTCTGAAAAGATAAATCTGACATTTACTACATACAGATTTTTTGTCTCACGTGTGGTGAAGTTACTCTGTTAAGAAACAGTTTTACTTCTTTAAATGAAACTAATCATTTGTGTCTACATGAGAAACGGGAGTATAGGTGACTCCACTAACGGGTCTGACTCACTGCTCCTTTTATATCTTCATGTGAAATGTCTTTGCGCTAGAAATGGACATGACATGTCAAAGAGAAAATGTCTCTTAGTCGACACATTTCACTAACCTCTGATGTGTGACCCTTACACTTTGGTGACCATTAAACTGGAATATAGATATATATTAAAAAGAAAAAGAAACAAACTGCCTTTTTTGATGCCTATTGAGCATCTTGTGTGAGTCAGTGAGGGAGTGATCAAGAGAGGAAGGGAGGATGTAAGCAAGCGAATGTGTAAGAGTGCATCACACTCACATGCATTTCCACATTCCTTCTTGCATCTGTCAGCGTGCAGACAATCATTTGCATAAATATGCATATGCATTTATGCAAATACACATGTTAGACTTTGTATATAAGCATGTGAGCACTCATTCTGCACTGAAGCTGAGCAAAAGGAAACCAAAGATAAAGCAGGAGGGAAGTGAAGTTCATTCAAGGCCACGCTAGGCTGAGAGTGGTAATAATCTGACTGTTGTCCAAGATTTGTGAAGCATATTAACTCCTGTGGTAGTTTCCAGATTCCTGCTGTGTGTTGCTATGACTCACAGACTCCAGCTTCTCCTCTTTTCCTCCTCTTTTTCCCTTTTATAATCTGGGGAAGAGGTGTATTCAGATCCAGATTATTGCATCTCGGGAGCTATCATTCACCAAAAAAATCTTTATATGGACACAGAGTGTAAGCAAGAATCAAAGATCTCTTCATATAAAAGCATGGATATATGCCATAAATATGCAATATTCTACATATGTTAAATAAAACTGTTGGTCAAGGTACTTCCCTTTTTCTATATGTAAATGTCTTGGGTTTTTTGTGTCCTGGCGGGCGAGGTAAAATGTTGCCAACAAACATTCAAACAAACAATACAGTAGAGACGTTGTCATGAGGGATGAGTCATGCTGATTTAATTCATCGTTCCTCTTTATATCTGCCTGTCCTCGTCACAGGTCAAACTAATCAGTGTTTCCTTTGTGTTTTCTTTGCTTTTCTACTACTCTGCTGCTCTGCTATTCTGTTTTTTCCCTTTCTTTTTGGTTGAGTATTATTAAAAGACATTAGTTATTAAATGCACAGTGAGGGGCTGGTATGAAGTGTGAGAAACACTGAAACTCGATCAACCATGAAGGTGAGGTAAGATCAGGAAAGAAAAGAACTAGGTTGAAAGAAGCTCAGGAGGGTGTTTGAGCCTTTGCCAGTTTCCCCTGGGGGTGGTTCATTTGGTTTTGTTATCCAGTTCTCAGGGGCCCAGTGTGACCACAACTCTTTGACCACAACTTTAGCCTCAGTTAAACCTATATGAACCTTTACAATGACATGCCAGAACACTGCGTATTGCAGCTTGGTTTTTAGGAAAATAATGCAGTTTCTTTCCTGTTTTTTGATGCAGTGTTTCCTGCCAATTATAGTTAGTCCTAGTTCCTAGGAGCAGTAGGCACTATGATATTTAGTCACTTTGATGCAGGACAGGAAACAACACATCATTTGAGTAGCATTAAAGTAACATTAATCGTGACAGGCACCACAGATAAAGTTGCAAAGATAATAGTTCAAAATCGTCAACAGAACTGATTTGGGCAGATAATCACCTGTAGTATGATTGGTGAATGAGGGCAGCTTTTCTTTCCTTTTGAATGTATTCTGAACAATGTGCTATTGGCTTACTTTCATTCTTTATGCAACTCATCTCATCTCTTCTTAGGTCTTCTGGGTATATTTGAAGCTTGGGTGTCCTTAGGCTTCCTTTTACAGTATGGCAGGTTTAATTGTTAACACTGTTCATCCTATTGTCTGCGTTGAAATGTGATTGTGATTGTTTATCAGTAAATCAGTTCAGTTTTCACTAGTAATATAGCTGTCTGATTGCAGCTACTCTGATAAACAATTCAATGTCATGCTGATGATTCTCGTAATTAATTTTGTTATAAAGCAGTACCATCAGTCTCTGTTTTAGCTACAACGAAAAGAATCAGTGCTGCAGCTTCTATATCTTACTTTCAGTTTAATCTAGATAGGAAAGTAGGCAAAATCTGTTTATTTTGGGGCCTAACTGACCACAAACTTAGAAACTATGCAGCAAATGGTAGCCATTATGCCTTTTATGGACAAACCAAAGGAATTTGGTTGCATGCTTACAAAGTAAACCTCATTTTTAAAAGAATATTCTACCCTTTAACTTTTAGTTTTAATTCTAATCCAGCTTTCTCAGTTGAAGCATGTACTTTACCCTGGACAACATGTCTATTACTGCTTTCTTTCCTTTGTTGTGAACTGTGGTTTATGTGATCTCTGTAGTTCAGTCAAATGAAGTGATTTGCTCTGGTTGATCAAATGTGAATGTTTTTAAGTGTTTTCAACAGAAAAAATGCCTCACGCATAACCTTGGATACAAACAAAACATTGTCGGTTGAAAAAAAGGGAACATGTGGGTCAATGAGAGCATGAGAGAGCAGGGAGGGGGAGCAGGAAAGGAAGACTGGGGCGATGTTAAAGTGGGCAGGGTCTGAGAGGCCAGCTGTGATTGAGGGAGAGAAGTAGGAGTATAAATTCCCTACTTCCCGCTGCCAGCGTCACTTTCTAAGCCAGCCAGCAGTGAGTCTCCACATCTCATTTTTCACTTCATTCTCTGCCGTGCCTAAACTTCTCCAAAATGAGCTTCAGAAGATCCAACATGCAGCAGATACCTTCTTCCCACATCTCCATGACCCGCTCCACACCCCAGTACCGTGCTGCCAGCATTTATGGCGGTGCTGGTGGGCAGGGCGCCCGCATTTCCTCTGTCTCTACGTCTTCCCTGCGGTCTGGTGCCCCAATCACCTCTTCTTCCTCTGCCTTTAAGCTGAGCAGTGGAATGAGTGGTGGTATGGGCTCAGGTTTTGGTGGTGCCGGTGCATCCATGGCGACTAGTGGTGCTGGGATCATGGGCAATGAGAGGGGAGCCATGCAGAACCTCAACGACCGCCTGGCCAATTACCTGGAGACGGTGAGGAACCTGGAACAGGCCAACAAGGAGCTGGAGATGAAGATCATGGAGGCGCTGGAGAAGGGGGGGCCCGACATGAGAGACTACAGCAAGTATGAACCCCTCATAGACGACCTGCGCAAACAGGTAAGCATGACAATGAATAATGATTATTAAAATAAACAGGTGAAAGTATGAAATGTTGTCTAAACTGGTTGTTGGTTGATGCCTTTGATACAACTAGGCAAGACAGACAATGAGAAAGGTGTGGGATAAGTGTTTAAATGCTTTAGAAATAATAACATGAGAATCAATGAGTGCCATCACATGCATTCGTTCTGTTTCAAATGTTTCTGTACTTGTGGCAGTAAGTTTTATTAGTGTATTCATTATTTATCTAATGCCTGACATTGAAAATTAATTATGAGAATGCTTATGCTGAAACAGGCAGCATTTCCATTGTAGGATTATCAAATTTCTTTCTGGAGAATGAAGGGTGTGGTTGCTAAGCTCTAACCCTCCCCCATAAAACTCGTTCTCGCCACAAACTGGCCAGAACTTCCTGTGATGAATCACCAACATGCGGGTATCATCATGAGAGACAGACTTAGAAAAGCTCTCAAACAACCTTCACCAGACAAAAGCAATTCCAAATGGTCCTGCTTGTAAACGGTGATTCTCTGGCGTAGGAGGACCTCAATGTGAAACAGATGTGTGGTAATGACACACACACACAAAGGATCTCGGACTGCCAGTGTGAGTGCACTGGTTGTATAACAATCAGTTCCAGTCAGCAGAGTCAAATGTCACATTCTTCTACAGACTCCAGATCTTCAATGTCACTGATTGATGGTAGCACGATGTTTTTCTTGACAGATAAAGGGACAAGTATTTCCTCTGAGTCAGAATACCATTGACACATTAAAAAGTATAAACTCACAAACACACTCACACACAAAGAATTTTGCATCCCCTACACACATAAACACGTACAGTGATAGATACAAATAAAACAACAGACAGAGACAGTGCAGATGGGTGAAAGTTGGAGAGAAGAAAAACGTCTCTGTATGTCTTCAGACAGGAAACGCATTTTTCAGCAATGCTAAAACAAACCAGATTCTGTTTTGGCACGGGAACATTCCCTTTTCCTGTCCTTCAGTTTGTGGTTCCTCTTTTTGCTGAATGTTATTATGGATTCAACCATGTTGAGGCCCTAGCGTGTAATCTGACTCTGGGGCTTCTATTGTTACATTGAAATAGTGATTCAAATCATATGTTTAATACTGTAGTTGTGTGAAACTTTGCTACCTCATAGCACATAATGATTGGAGCGGACCACTAAGTTATGCATTGAATGAGGGGCTTCTGGTTAAACAATTGTGTACTTTCTAACCATTAAAATTAGGAAAAAAACAAAACAAAAAATTTAAATTGTTCAACACCCACTGGTCAAAATGTCAACTGATGAAAGTCATTTTGTCATAAATTCTTTTTTCTGTCCAGATCTTCGATAAGGTATCAGAGAATGCTCGTTTTGTGCTCCAGATCGACAATGCCCGTCTTGCTGCCGATGACTTTAAAGTAAAGTATGTTGTTTTAAATGTAATCTCTGAGTTATTGATGTTGTTTTATATATTAAGCTTATATGAATGAGGCACATCTAAGCTCAGTCTTCATATCCTGTACAAT